>NW_025422989.1:0-169328 GCF_020497125.1 Mauremys mutica | reverse complement strand
GGGTGAAGGGGGTGCAGGAGAGGGGCAGTGGCTGGTGGCACAGGAGGGGGCACAGGGGGTAGGGTGAAGGGGGTGCAGGAGAGGGGCAGTGGCTGGTGGCACAGGAAGGGGGCGCAGGGTTAGGGGTGAAGGGGGTGCAGGAGAGGGGCAGTGGCTGGTGGCGCAGGAGGGGGCGCAGGGGTTGGGGGGTGACCGGGGTGCAGGAGAAGGGCAGTGGCTGGTGGCGCAGGAGTGGGTGCAGGGGTTAGGAGGTGCAGGAGAGGGGCAGTGGCTGGTGGCACAGGAGGGGGCAGGGGTTAGGGGTGAAGGGGGCGCAGGAGAGGGGCAGTGGTTGGTGGCACAGGAGGGGATGCAGGGGTTGGGGTGAAGGGGGTGCAGGAGAGGGGCCGTGGCTGGTGGCACAGGAGGGGGCGCAGGGGTTAGGGGGTGAAGGGGGGGCAGGAGAGGGGCAGTGGCTGGTGGCACAGGAGGGGATGCAGGGGTTAGGGCTGAAGGGGGTGCAGGAGAGGGGCAGTGGCTGGGGGCACAGGAGGGGGCGCAGGGGTTGGGGTGAAGGGGGTGCAGGAGAGGGGCAGTGGCTGGGGGCACAGGAGGGAGCGCAGGGGTTAGGGGTGAAGGGGGTGCAGGAGAGGGGCAGTGGCTGGGGGCACAGGAGGGGGCGCAGGGGTTAGGGGTGAAGGGAGTGCAGGAGAGGGGCAGTGGCTGGGGGCACAGGAGGGGGCGCAGGGGTTGGGGTGAAGGGGGTGCAGGAGAGGGGCAGTGGCTGATGGCACAGGAGGGGGTGCAGGAGTTAAGGGCAGAGGGGACACAGCATAGGGGTTAGGGCACAGGAGGGGGCAGAGTTAGGGGTGGGGGAGGTGCAAGGGTCGGGAGTGCAGGAGCTGGGGGTAAAGGGGGAGGGGGTTCGTCCAGGGGTGACGGGGAAGGGCCAAAGTACAAGTTTTGCCCAGGGCACCATTTCCCCTAACGCGGGTCCTTGGTAACATTTCTTGCTGGGAGGGGGAGGGGAGAGACGAGGCGTTTTCTCTCTGTTTCTTTCCTCTCCATTCTCTGCTCCTTCCTTCAATTCCAGAAACCTCCCTTGTGTGTCAGACGGTGCAGTGACGCCCTCCCCACCCCAGGCCTCTGGAGCCTCTGGAGCAGGACGATCCCAGGAGCTGAGGATGGATCCAGGGGTGAGTAGCTGGCAGGCAGGAGTCCTAGCAGCTCTTCTGGGAGCGCAGGGGAGGAATGACTCCCCCTTCTCTAGCTTCTCCCCGTGGGGCTCTGGGGAGCAGGGAGGGTTGTGTGATAAATTCCATCCAACTCCCCCTTTGATCCAAGCCAAGGGATGTCTCAGCTGTGCACAATCCCCTTGGCAGGGCCAAACAAGGGATGTTTTCCACTGCCCAGGAGACCCAGCCAGGGACTGATGTGTTGGGAAAAGGGACTGTCTGAATTGCCAAGGCAGGAAACGAACCATCTACAGCAACGTCATTAACCACAAACACACTCTAGCCATGCTCCAGCCAGTGGGGAAATGGGCAGGAACTCTGGCAGTTCAGCCATGGCCACACGTACAGAGCTGCACAGCAGTGAGTGTGCTGGGGAAGCTGGTCCGAGTGAACAATTGGAAATGACCCTTCAGTGAGAACAGAAGCAGAGTGTAGAAAGGCCCCTGTGTTAAGTGGTCGTGGCTGAGGCCTTAGGGAGCTGGGTTAGAAGCCACAGGGTGTTTCTGTGGAGGTTTGATTCTTGCCAGCTAGGCAAGGCTGGTGTGTGGTGGCTCCATGGCTGCACTTTCAGTGATGCAGGTTTCTCTCCACCATTGTTCCATGGGCATCCTACTAGATTGCCAGCTGCTTTTCAACTGCGGTGTGGAGACTGTGTGTGCGCGTGGGGAGAGATAGTGTGTGTGTTGGGGAAGAGTGAGTGTGTTGAGGTAGGTAAGAGCAGATCATTATTATCCCTACTTGAAAGGAGAAGCTAAGGCTGAGAAAGAAGAATTGACTTGTCTGAGGTCACACAGCCAGTCAGTGGCAGAGTTGGGAATAGGACCCAAGAGCCCTGATTTTCAAACTAACCATCAGATCTTGAATTTCAGACATTGAATGACCTGAGTAAAGTGCTCTCAGATGAACTCCAGACCAACAACAGTGCACAGGAATTATTCAGCAAGTATTTGAGGAGAACTGCAATGTTAGAGAGAATCATGAACTGCTCAGAGACCATTAATGTAGAGAAGCAGCAAAATTCATCAAACACAGAACTGGTTCTGACTTATTTCCTTGGTCTTAAAAGAGAACAACAAGGACCTGAGTCTCCTCCCTGTCAATAACCCCCTGCTCAGCCAATCAGGGTAGAGACCGAGGACGGGAGGCTGAGGGTTCTCACTAGAGAGCCCAAAGGATGGCCCAGTCACTGGTGGGGATCACTGCCCGAGCACTATTTCAGCCCCACATTTTTGGATTCACCTCCCACAGTGGGAACTGCAGAGCCCTCCCCCGCAACACACACACACACCCCTCTCCTAATGTTGGGAGGAGAACAGGAGAAAGGACAAAAGAAGCAAGAGACGAAGAGAAAGGAGGGAGGGAGGGATGGAGGAAAAGGTGAAACAAAAACAACAAATCCTAATCTCCCCAGTGATTCTAAGGGACAAAATCTTAGGTGCGCAATAAACTTCTGCCTCCTTAAGCTCGTGTTTTCCATGCCTAGAATTCACCTGTCACCAGCTGGATCAGACTAAACAGGTTTCAAACCTCCAGGAGGCTCTTACCTTCTAAACAGGGACGGCTGTTTTCTAGTAAAATCACTAAAAGGGAAGGAGAAAACTCAAAAGAGGTTCCTCCTGGCGCTCACATCCATGAACCCGAATACTCTCTCAGTCCTCAAAGAGAGGCCTGAAGAAGGAGACTTGCTGAAGCAAAGCCACAGGGGTCTCTGAGGTTTCCCTGGCCCCTCGCCCCTGTCCTGCCTGGCTGATGTCAGCATCTCTCTGTGAGGTCACCACCTCCCCACCACCTTGGACCAATAGGCTGAGGTCCTGCAAAAGGCCTTTGTGATGTCACTGCCACACCCCTCCCTTGCTGTGCCAATGTCCTGCCCCTGGCCAGGCACTTTGCAGGTTTGAGCTACTGCCTGTGGATCACCCCACTCAAGGAGCGTTCGTTCTAGGCAGCAAGCCGGCTAGACAGGGAAACATCAGACGCTGCTCCCAATGCTACACTCGGTTTTTCAGAAATTAGTCAACTTTACGGCCAGAAGAAACCATTAGACCATCTAATCTGACCCCTGTATGACACAATAGAAGGTGAGGGAGGGGGTCTGAGGAGGCGAGTGGCACGCAGTGGCAAGGGGGTGGGTGAGCCGGGCGAGTGGGCGGGCAGTGGCAAAGGGGTGGGTGAGCCGGCAGCATGAAGGGGGGGGGGATGAGGAGGCGAGTGGGAGGGGCTGGTGAGCCGGCAGCAGGGGACTGAGGAGACAAGCTATGAGTCAGTGGCTGACCTGTTCTGCTGATCTGGTCTGGCTCCCAGCCCCTCTCCAAGGGTTCCAGCTGTCTGGAGGTGCTGCCTTCCTCAGTCCCACCTCATTCACTCCACAGAGCAACTGATTACAAAGTGGGGGGAAGATCTTATTCTACTTCTAGCAAAAATACATTTTTCTTTTACCTTAATCATACTACCTTAGAGGCCGCTATAACATATTACCAAGGTTCAATGCCACCGTTTTGGCAGGACGGTGCTAGGGAAGGCGGGTTTGTTTCCATGGGGCGGGTGGCGCTTGGGGGGGATTTTTTCGGGGAGGGGCTCAGCAGCGCTGGGGGGTGGTGTTCAGTGAGGCGGGGGGGGTTTCATCCCTCCGCTGTTTTCTTTGGAGTAATATTGCCCTTGCCGCTTTACAAGTTGTGCAGGCCTAGACTAAACCAGAGACTCTGGACTCAGCATTCAAGTATCCTGCAGTCTGAACTTCGCATTTGATACATTCCCTCATTGGCTACCATTGTTTGGCCAGCAGGGAAGTGCTTCTTGTCCAACAAGGCAGCCAGATTGGGACCCAGAGGCATGGAATGGCTCTGAAGGAATCAGCTGTTTCTCTCTGTGCTTCATCTAACTTTGGATCCAAATGGTAAAAGACAGTTGTGCCCAATTTAATCATGGCGTCCTTCAGGAGTGTGATCAGTGCCACTTAACTAGGGAGCAGGGTTCTAAAAATAGTTTACCTGGGCCACAGGTCACCATAGCTTCCATCTCAGGGGTGAAGATCAACCACTAGTACCTGCAATTTCTACCTGAGCTCTTGTCAAATCTTTGACCTTCCTTGGAGTAATTTGACACTTCTCTGGTGTAGAATTCTTCACCAACCACACAACAGATCAGTAGTGACAGTGAGGTACAACTCCCCCAACTATGCCCTTTTATTTCTTTAATCTGGTGGCACAGATTTAAATTAGGGACTAAATTCAGGTGCGATTTAGAATCCCTGTAAGACACCAAATGTCAGGTCTCTATTAAAAATAGGTATCTTTCTGCAGCTACAGCACATTCAACACGGATTTCATTTTCTACACATTTGCAGCATCTCCCAGGGGTGAGCTGATGAGAAAAGTCACTTCCATGTTTCCCATCTCTACCTAGCTAGGGATTGTATTTCCCAAATAATAGGCAACATGCAGCTAATGAGGAAGGAGATCTCTTCAGGAGCCACTTCCTGCAGGGCCTGGGCCACAACGGCTTTGGGAGCCCAATGCATGGGCACTTTGTTTAGTTACAAGTTATTTACGAGGGAATCCTCTTCCCAGCCCTTCAGAAAAAATACTGACCTAACCAACTGCACAACAGGGGGGGATTGGGATGGTGATGGGGAATAAGGGAATCCCTCTGATTTACCCCATCTTCTTCTATTGTTACAGAGGGTGAAATGACATTTTCCCCTATCCCTGCCCTGTTCCTGCTCTTTGTTATAGTTCAATATATTTTAAGTGAGAAAAATGGTAGTAAAAATATCTGCTCCGCAGCACAACCTGAACCAACATCAGAGCAACTGGGAGCGAAACAACTTCTTCCCCAAGAGTGAACTCGATGACTAACAATGGCTTTGAAATGGGGGAACAGTATAACCGTGATGCTCAGGGTTTGTTTAGACTAGGGAAAGTGATGGAGTTTAGGTCAGGTCAAGGGGGAAGCTAATGGCAACCCCTGCACCTGGGCTGCATCTGCACTACAACTATAATTGTCTTGTTACACCAAGATCACTAACTTGAGCAGCCAACGCCATATACAGTCCTAGTGGATGGAAGGCACAGGTAGCTTTAGCCTCAGTGTAGCTTGTTGGGATGAAACCTCTCTCCCACCTGGAGCTGACGAACATTCCTGGCAGGAGGGAAACACACTCATTTGACTCAAAGGAAAGGAGTTGATAGAAAAGATCACAGGACTGACCCCAAAGAAGGATGAGCTGCAAAAGGCAGAAGCAGGCAACTGATCTGGTGGAGCTGAGACACCACGGTGAAGATGGTACAAAAATCACTGTGTGGGAATTAGCAAATGTGATTTAAAAAAAAACAAACAAAAAACCTTTCTCCAGCCCCAATCAAGGGATTTATAACAGTTCTCTCTCATGTGGATTTTCTGATGTGTAATAAGGTTTGAGCGCTGATTGAAGCTTTTCCCGCACTCAGAGCACGTGTAGGGCGTCTCCCCTGTGTGGATTCTCTCATGTCTGATAAGGTGAGAGCTCCGATTGAAGCTTTTCCCGCACTCAGAGCACATGTAGGGCGTCTCCCCTGTGTGGATTCTCTGGTGTGTGATAAGGGTTGAGCTTTGCCCAAAGCTTTTCCCGCACTCAGAGCACGTGTAGGGCGTCTCCCCTGTGTGGATTCTCTCATGTCTGATAAGGTGTGAGCGCTGATTGAAGCTTTTCCCGCACTCATGGCACATGTGGCGTCTCTCTTCAAAGTTGATTCTGTTGCGTGGAATAAGGGCTGAGTGGCTACTGTAGTTTTCCTCTGGCCTCTGCTGAGTCTCACAGGCTTTTGTGTTTTCTGAGAGTGCACAACTCCTGGAAACATTCCCTGTGGATCTTCCTGATAACATCCAATGTGGATCTACTTGCACAGTGTCTTCCTGCTGGGGTTTCTCCTCCTCGTTCTCACTCACCAGCCCATCGCCGGATGGGAGACAGAGAGAATCCAGACATAGGTCACTCCCTGTGCCTGAGAAAAAGGAAATGTCAGAGAGAGGAATGGAAAAAGGGATGAACAAACCAAAATATATCTGGGAGAGATCAAACCTATCAGGTGCTGATTTTCCCCAAACCCTTCCACAGAGAAGAGAGGAAGGGATCAGTTCTGGGTCCTCATTGCACCATAACTCTCAGGAGAAAGAGAGATCGGGGAGGGACCTGCTGCCAATTGTCAGTCAGAATAGGAGGGAAGCCATGAGTGACATCTGCCATAATGATTCCACATCTGCAGGGAACAATCCTGAACTTGGAGAGCTCACAGGGTCTTTGTAGGGCATCCCAAATGTTTCCTGCATTCCTAAGCAGTTGTTGAGTTGTTTAACCAATTCCTCACCTCTGAAGGCAGCTCTCGGGACCACTTCTTTCTCAGAGCCCTGGAGGTCCGGGACCCACGGTTCTTCCCCTCGTTCCAGCTGTGAGATCACATCAGGTTTGGAAATTGGAATCCCTACTGCAGGCAAAGAAAACAAGGGAGGTCAGTGGAATTTGTGGAATACTTGTCACAAAGAATATTCCATAGTTTTAACCCCATCTCATTTTTAGGCAGTAACATCATTAGCCCTCAGGATTCATCTGCTTGCAATATCTCTTTTCTTATAAGTACAGTATTGTGATAGGTTTATTAATTCATATTAAAAATACGTTTGGCTGTAATGCAAGAAACCTACAGGTCAAAAACCTGCATTTTAAGCTAAAGCAAAGTTAGCATAGCTACATCCTGTGCCCTTTTACCCAGAAAAGGAACTGCTTTTCCTATACCCAAATAAAGTGCCTACGCTTAGGTCTAAGACCCTTTACCTAGACCAACAGACAATGAAGAATAGCAAAGGGGATTTTTCAAAGTTGCACTCACAGACTTAACAAGTACCCCATAAGTGCGCAGATACCTGCCATCCATACGCACATACATACTAGCCTATGGAGTAAGCGTAGCCTAACATTTCTATGGGGGGAAGACTGAAATTTGGGCATAAGAGGAAGAATTTCCGGCATTTATTTCTATAAAAAGAGGTAACCTACCTCATTATGGTATCCCCACCCCCACCTCGACCTCCTCCTTCTTCACTACACACACTTCACCATCTTCAACTATGTATTCATGCTATCCATCTACGACGGCTATTAACCAGTAATAGACCGCACTTATTTTCTTTTCAAACTTTAAGTTCAAGAGGGACTCAGTTAAGCTTGGTCTCTCTAAACTTTATTTTAGTTTGTGTATTAGATTATTTAGTTGACTTAAAAAGTAAATTCCAAAGTAGATTTGACAGCTCTTTGCATTAGTTTCCCTTGCAAGAGCTGTGAAACCAGAACCGCCAGAGGCGAGGCCAACAACAGTTTATCAAAACAGGGTGTGAATATTAACCAAAGTTTGCAGCACATAATATTGTATCATCATATGTATCTCCTGAATAACAATAATACAATTGTAACTCTGTAATTCTACCTGTTTTACAATTTACTCACTATTTCATTGAGTTTAATAAAAAGTCGTTATGACTCTATCTGTCTCTGTGTGAGCTTCCTGTCATACCCCCGAAGGTCCCTTTATCAATTCTGTGGAACCCGATTCGAAACACGAACTTTTGTCTTCTGATTAAACAAACTGGCGAGCCTAAACCCATATTAATTAATATAAATGATTAAGTATTATTAATTAATTAAAATAATTACAATACAAATTAAATTAAGTTGATAAATCAAATCAACATTACTAACACACCCCAAATAAGGCTACGCATCCCACGGCCATCTTCCTTGGCTCAAAGTGGCAGGAGAGTTACTATTATAACAAATCATATTCACTACCTTAGTGCCTAAGGACCAACTAACAGTGGGTCCCCATTGTGCTAGGCAAAGTGCAAACAGAGAACAGTAGATGGCCCATGCCCTGAAGAATTTACAATCTAAATCAGGGGTAGGCAACCTGCGGCACACAAGCTGATTTTCAGTGGCACTCACACTGCCTGGGTCCTGGCCCCTGGTCGGGGGGGCTCTGCATTTTAAATTAAGCTTCTTAAATATTTTAAAAACCTTATTTACTTTACATACAACAATAGTTTAGTTCTATATTATAGACTTATAGAAAGAGACCTTCTAAAAACATTAATATGTGTTACTGGCACACGGAACCTTAAATTAGAGTGAATAAATGAAGACTCAGCACAGCACTGCTGAAAGGTTACCGACCCCGATCTAAATAGACAGGACAGACACAGAATGGGGGAAGGGGTAGAACCCACTGTTAGAATAGAGATATTCAGGCCTGCCTGTAAAGCCTAGACTTTAAGAACGTAGGTGTATTTTTATCACTTTGTCTTTATACCCCTGTAACTAGCTAAGAATCAAAATCACAGTCCACCTGTGTCTGGGCCTTCTCTCACTAGGATAGGCTGAGGCCTTGTTCTTAGGCTAAGGCCTTTGGCTAAGCAGCAGGGGCAGCCATAAGCTGGGAAGAGAAGGGTCACATCCTCACATCCCTAACCAGTCACACGGAAATAAGGTGCTATTGGGCTGTTAGGAAGATGATCCTGTCCTGATAGTGCCCATCGCCACCAGATAAAGATACAGATCTTAAGATGGATAAAGAAAACTTAGTTTGATAGCAGCCTGTCTGGAAAGAAATCACTTATCAATGGTTGTGAAACCCTCATTTCTGTACTGTTTTATCTTTATGGCCACCACTTTAACCTTGTTAATCAGTCTGGTTCTCTAATTGTTTCTGTCTGCTGCATAATTATTTTTTCTAGGTGTAAGTTCATTAGGGCAGTGGAATATGCTTGCTTGGAAATAACCCCAATAAACATCGCATTATCTGTGCTTCAGACTTCTGGTCATTTGCTGCTTGCTGTCTGCGTGACAAGAACCAGGGAAGTGGGAGGGTGAAGGGAAAACCCTCTAACAAATGGACATGACCTGATAACCAAGAGGTAAGCCTTTAAGGAAGGTTTTAATACACTTTGGAACAGATCAGGGATTCCCATGAGGACTGAGAGGGAGCGATGGTAAACACGCATTTAGATCCTTTTCTTGTTTTATATATTTTTCCCATAAGGCTGAACCTCTGGCACTGTCATGGATCCATAGGATCTCTGCAATGCCCCGGCTTTTAAACAGTCCTTGGGAGGTGCCCCTTGAGTGCACTAGACCCCCAAGGGCTCCCACTCTTCCACAAGGACAGGCCACTTAGCTTCAGCACCTGACAACGAGCCACTTCCTCAGTGCCCTTCCTGCACACTCCTCTCCACTTCTTCCCATTACTCTCAGCCAGCAACACCTCCCAGCAACTTGGGAGATTCTTGTGTTCCCTCCTTGTCTCTCACAACCTCGTCCCTCCCTGCTGCTTCTTAGCTCTAACCCTGCACACACCCTCCCCATGTCCTGACACCCCAGAATTATCTACTCCCCCCTTCTCCTCCCCTCCCCTCCCACAGCTCTGTTCTCCCTTCACCCGTGGGGTCCTGAATGGCAACATTATACGCTCTCCTATCAAAATAGGAGCTCATCTGACTGTCACACAAGCCATGCATGAGTCATACACCCATTTACTCAATTTAGAATTCTATAGGAGGTATATTTTCCTCTTAAAATGAGGAATAGGCATGAAAGCTACAGTTATTAATGTATCCAATAAGGATACATTAAATGCAATTTTAAAATGACTGACGGCACCAAAAAGGCACATGTCCAAAAATGATACTAGTGGGTGGGAGATAAGGCAAAAAAAGGGGGAGCAAGGAAACTTGTATGACAAATAAAGGTATAAAGTTATTACTACTCAGGTTCTTCAGAGACCCCACAGCTTCTAATAAGCCAGGGGACAGGACTCCTTACCCAGCGAGGTCACCGTCTCATAGTTCTCCTGCATGACATCCCTGTAGAGGGCTCTCTGAGTGGGGTCCAGCAGAGCCCCCTCACCCCTGGTGAAATACACAGCCACCTCCTCGAAGGTCACCGGCCCCTGAAAGAGCAAGAGTCCAACACTCAGTACCTGCTGCCCCACTCACAACCCCACTATTCACGGAACAGCAGCACCAGGGAAATGGAAGCTCCGGGAGGCACATGTTAACAGAGTCCCACCCCACCTTGCTTAGAGAAGCCAGGAGGCATCAGAGGGTGGAAAGAGAGAACCTCTGTGTCTCCCAGCTGACAGACGGAGGCAGGATCTTCACGTTTATCACATATCTACTAGCCAGAGCTTAATATAGGAGATGGGGCTGTCTCTGGACCCTGCTGGTGGCTCCCTGGTAGGAATCCCACCACTCTCCAAATAAAATATATGGAAGAAAGGGGAAGTCAATAGTAAAGAATAGAAGGTCAGAATTGTAGAAAGTTGGCAAGGGAAGCTATCAGAAATCAATGACCAATTAATGAAAATAAGAAGGAAGTTTTTAAAAAGTATATTAAGTACAAAATTAATCCTAACAATGGAAGTGGCAAATTACTAGATGGAAATGGCAGAATTATCAAAAATAATGTAGAAGAGGTAAAAGTGTTCAATAAATATTTCTCTCCTGGATTTGGAGAAAAACGGATGATGTAAGTCATTTAAGACGTTGACGACGACAGTCTTTACATTCCAACAATAACTCACGAGGATGTTGAACAGCAGCTATTACAGTTAGACATGTTTAAATAAGCAGGTCCAGATAACTTGTATCCCAAGAGTTTTGAAAGACCTGGTGGAGGAGTGTGGTGGACTTTTAATGGTGATTATAATTAGGACTTGGAACACTGGGGAAATTCCAGAAGACTGGACAAAAGCTAATGCCGTGCCAATATTTTAAAAGTGTAAAAGAGATGACCCAGCTAATTATGAGAGTGTTAGTCTGATACTGGGCAAGATAATGGAGCAGCGAATATGGATTTAATTAATAAAGAATGAAAGGAGTGTAATATAATTAGTACCAATTAACAAAGGTTCAGAGACAACAGATCCAATCAAACTAACTGGATATCCTTATTGCATGAGATCAAAAAGTTTGGTTGCAACTAATAGTATTGATGTAATTTACCTAAACTTCTGTAAGGCATATGACTTGGTTCAGCACAACATTTTGACTAGAAAACTAGAAAGATACAAAATAAATACAACATACATTAAATAGATTAAAAACTATGATTGTAAATGGGGAACCATGGTCGAGTGGATTTCTTTCTAGGGGGTTCCCACAGGAATTGGTTCTTGGCCCTGTGTTATTTAACATTCTTATCAATGACCTGGAAGAGAATATAAAATCATCACTGATAACGTTTGCAGTTGCCACAAAGATCGGGGTTGGTGGTAACTAATGAAGTGTCAGTAGGTTCAGGCTTCAGCACTGGGAGACTGGGAAGTTTTCCCAGCCCTGGCTAGAGGGTTATTTCCTGTTCCACAAAGAGGGGAAGTTCCATTCCCAACACCTGTGCCTTGAAATTAGGCCCGGACACTACACCCCACATGCAGCCTAGTGGTATGATTATCAAATGATTAGGACATAATTATGAGGCATTTTGTGCAAGATGCGTCATGTTCAGTGTCATTGGAAAAGTTATGATTTGCTGAATATGATTCTCCTATTTCTGTGCATGTATCATGTTTGTATCTAAAGTTATGGATATTGACTCTGTATCTGTATTTCAACTGTGCTTACTCTGGGTAACAGCCACAACGAGCCTTTCAGGTACAACAAAGAAGCCAGACAGTGTTTATGGCTCATCAACAAAGACAATGGACCATGGAAGAGCTTAGCCTTCCTGTGAATGTTTCAGCCAGCCTATGAGTCATGGCTACTATGACTCAGCAGGACATGCTAGAGCATGTGACCAGACCATTTGACACTAAACTCCATTTTGGTACCTGTATTTTTCCACAAACTGGAATGGGAACTGAGTTTGGAACAAAGGGTTCCTGCCATATGGGAAAGCTACATAAGGTGGGGTGTGATGGCATCTCTTGGCCTCATTCCCCACACAAGAGAACTCCTGGAAACACCTGAGGAACAAAGACTGAACTGGGGGATGTGCTGGTCCCAGGGTAAAGGGATTTCTAGCTTGTGTATGGAAACTTGGGGGACTGCTTCTACCATCAATCAGGGTGAGAAATTGCTAATTCAAATTCTATCCATCTAGTATGTTAGGCTTTTTTGAGTTTTTGGTTATTTGCTAAGTCATCTGCTTTGATCTGTTTGCTAACACTTATCGCTGGGAAATTGGCTGTTGTCTTCTCTCTCTCCTTGAGTGGTTTAGGTAAAGCACTCAGGTAGCTTAGTTTGGTGTATGGCGCCATCTGCTGTCGTGTTGGGTGATAACAGGGCCTGAAGAGGCTGGCTGAATCTCCAGCAAAGCAGTGTGAGAAGGTGTGATGGAGTAGGGGCTGTCTGTGTGGGGGATGGGAGAGCCGGGGATTACTTTAGGTGAGAGACAAGTGCTCAGCCTGTAACCTGAGCCAGGGAGCAGGGAGGGGTGTCAACACCTTTGCCCGGGAAGGTGGACAAAGGAAGGGGACAGCTGGAGGGAGGGGAGTTTAGTTTCGGTTTTGGGCTGGGTGGTTGGAATTTAGGGGACAAAGCTTCCTGGACCCCAGAGGGGCTTGATTGAGGGGTCCTGGCTGTGCCTCCAAGCTCTGTTTTACTGGCTGGCTGAGAGTCACTGAGATTCCCAGGCAGAGGGGTGCAGGACCAGACTCCCCCACACTCCGTGACAGAAGGGCCAGCCCAGCTTGAGGGTTAGAGGGCGCAGCGGTTCCCAGAAGCCCCCCAGACTGCACACCGGGGTGACAACCCATCTCACCCTAGAGTACACAAGTCTCAGCAGGTTTGTCACATCCTGTCCCCTCCCATTCCGCACCCTAGATAGTTCCTGCCTCCCACCCTCCTATACATTTACTGCTCCTCTCCCTCCAAGCAGAACCCACCACCAGCTCCCTGAGAATCCCTTACCTGAGCCAGCTCCATTGCAGCCATTCCCTTCCCGCTGGAAGGAGGGGATGATTTGGGGCGAAATGTGGACGTTATTCTGTAGCCTGCCAGGGCGAGAAGGGCAATGTGAGAGAATTCAGACAGGGTTTCTGTCCTTTCCACATGTCGATTCCCCCCAGCATTGTTCCCTGCTAATGGACATTCCAGGTTCTGCCACACTGTGAAGCAGAGAGTGACCTTATCCCAGTACAGGCCTAGCCCCCTCCCACCAGGGTGTAACCCTCTGACACATGGTGAAACCCTCCCAGCAGCAGAGTCTCTCTGTTACACTTATCAAGTTTGCGGATGATACCAAGCTGGGAGGGGTTGCAAGTGCTTTGGAGGACAGAATTAAAATTCAAAATGATCTGGACAAACTGGAGAAATGGTCTGAAGTAAACAGGATGAAATTCAATAAGGACAAATGCAAAGTACTCCACTTAGGAAGGAACAATCACTTACACACATGCAAGATAGGAAATGACTGCCCAGGAAGAAGCACTGCAGAAATGGATCTGGGAGTCACAGTGGATCACAAGCTAAACATGAGTCAACAATGTTACACTGTTGCAAAAAAAGCAAGTATAATTCTAAGATGTATTAGCAGCAGTATTGTAAGCAAGACACAAGAAGTAATTCTTCCGCTCTACTCCGCGCTGATTAGGCCTCAACTGGAATAGTGTGTCCAGTTCTGGGTGCCACATATCAAGAAAGATGTGGAAAGATTGGAGAAAGTCCAGAGAAGAGCAACAAAAATGATTAAAGGTCTAGAGAACATGACCTATGAGGGAAGAATGAAAAAAATTGCGTTTGTTTAGTCTGGAGAAGAGAAGTCTGAGAGGGGACATGATCAGCTTTCAAGTACATAAAAGGTCATTTCAAGGAGGAAGGAGAAAAATTGTTCTTCTTAACCTCTGCAGACAGGATAAAAAGCAATGGGCTTAAATAGCAGCAAGGAAGGTTTAGGTTGGACATTAGGAAAAACTCCCTAACTGCTAGGGTGGTTAAGCACTAGAATAAATTGCCTAGGGAGGTTGCGGAATCTCCGTCATTGGGGATTCAGAAAGAAAAAGGTTGAGAACCCCTGGAGTAAGGGATCATCTGTCACGAAGGTGAGCTCACCTGCGTGGTGAGATATATGGGATCACCCAAGGGGACTGTCTGTGATTCCATGTTAATGCTGTTACAGAGCCTGGAGCGTTTACACTGGATACTTGGTTGGTGAAATCTCCATACAGACCTCACACCCAATTTGGGGTTTGTTCCCTGCTTCTTACCAGTCTGCCTGAGGCTGGTGCTCGTGCTCTTGAGTCACTGAAGACAGCGTTACAGAGAGAGGGGCTGTGACTTCCACATGGTCAGTAAACAGGTCTGTGACAGAGCCAGGAACAGACCCTGTTAATGCCAGAGCCCCGTCACCTGCAGCTTGGAAAGCCCCCAGAGCACACTGTATTAGGCTGGGGGAAGAGGTGTGCAGGGACTGCAGATGAGCTGCCCTGCCAAGACAGCCTGTGCATCCATGGACAAACCACCTCGCTGGGGGGTGTCTCCTGGGTCAGGAGAAGTCAGTGTCCAGCCCTGTGGGGCTGTGCTCCTGGCTCATACCTCCGGCACTCACTGCTGCCCCTCCCTTACCAGCTGCACTGTTCAGCCAGCCCCAGGCCTCTGTGAGGTCACTTCCCCCAGCCCCCACCTCAAACCTTCAAACTGGGACATGGTGCACCAGTGCCAATCAGAGTGCACTAGTGTAAATTCTGTCTGTACTAAGGGTTTGCACCAGTGCCTAAAACACCAGGGTGGCAGAGACCTTCAGAAACAGCAGTACGGTGGCACTAGAAACTATTTCTAGCTCGGTCACAGACAGCCTGGGTGACCTTGGACACGTCAATGTTTCTCCTCCCAACTTCAGTCTCTTTACCCAGCTGCCACTCACTGGGGTCTCCTCTCTCTCCAGAGTTTCTCACCACTACAATCTGTGTGGGTATCCCCAGAGCTAAGGCAGGTCAGCTCGGGAATAGTCTTACAAGGGGGGCTGGGGAGTCTCTGTCCCTGGAAGTTTTTAAGAACAGGTAGGACAAAGCTCTGTCAGAGATAAACTCCATATACTTGGTCCTGCCTCGGCAGAGAGAGCTGGACTTGATGAGATCTTGAGTTCCTATCTCGCCCTACATTTCTAGGATGCGATGCGATATATACGTATAAAAATCCAACATACAGAATAAAACCCACCACAACATAATGTCAGGCAATTCAGGGGGAAAAAAAACACAACCCACACTCCACAGCATAAAATGACAATACAAAGGAGAAGAAAGCAACAGATGCAAACGACGACATCCTAGGACAAAAGTACACAATGGAAAATAGCGCAACTCAAACCAACACAGCACAGGCACCAAACAAGCTGAGGCAAAACAATGCACCATAAAACTGCTACACAACATGGTGCGATCACAGTTCCAAATGGCACCATGCACAACAGCTCAGCGTAGAACAGGACACAGCACAAAAGAGAATTATTTCAGTGTAGGCCTGGAAGGGATCTTGAGAGGGCGTCTACTCCAGCCCCCTGTGCTGAGGTAGGACCAAGTATCCCTAGACATTCCCAGACTGGTGCATCTCTAACCTGGTCTTAAAAACCTCCAATGAAGGAAATTCCACAGCCTCCCTTGGAAGCCTTGGAATGCAAGGCAAACACTGAGCAAAACAACGCTGTACACACACACGCTGGGCTTGGGGTTAAGGGGAGAGGCAAGAATTCAAACAATCTGGGTTCAGTTCCCAGTTTTGCCCCAAATTCTCCATGCAAACTTGTTAGACACCGGCAGCTGGCCCATGCCCGCTGACTTGGGCTCACACGGCTCAGGCTGTGGGGCTGTTTAATTGTGGTGTCCATGTTCCGGCTGGGGCTGCAGCCCAAGGTCTGGCACCCTCCCACCTTGCAGGGTCCTACAGCCTGGCTCCAGCCCGAGCCCAGACATCTACACTGCAATTAAACAGCCCCTTCGCCTGAGCCCTGTGAGCCTGAATCACCTGGCATGGGCCAGCTGGGGGTTTTAGTGGCAGGGTAGAGATACCCTTGGTGTCTGTGCAGCACCTGTCACAATGGGGACCCTGATCTCGGTGTTTGTGCAGAGCCCTGCATAACAGGGACCTGACCTCAGTCAGGGACTCTGCTACTCCCGGCATTACAGGATCCCGGATTTTGTTTAGGGCCCCTGCAGCATCTGGCAAAATGTGGGGCCAGGATCTCTGTCAGGGTCCGTGCAGTGCCCAGTACAGTGGTGGGGTGTGATCTTCATCAGGGTCAGTGCAATGCCAGACCCAACGGGGACACAGATCTCAGTCGAGGTCTCTGAAGTGCCCAGCACAATGGAGGCAGTGGTTTTGGGTCACAGTCGTGCACTGCCTGGCCCAAGGGGGGGGGGGGGGCTGATCTCAGTCCAGGTCTCAGTTTTACCTGGCACAACAGTGGGGTCTGATCTCACCTGGGGTCTCTTCGGTGCCTGGCAGAACAGGGCCCAGATCTCAGTTGGGGTCTCTGCAGCGCCTGGCAGTACGATAGGAGCCCTGATCTCAGTCACACATGTGGGGAGAAAAGCGGGAAGATTTTTGAGAATTCAATATCAGTATTTCAGAACTGAGGAGAAAATGGGGCACAAACTAAATATTTGCCAATATAAGAGAGAAGCACCAACGTCTGGGAGATTTTGTGTCACCATTTAACAGTTGAAGGGAAAAGATGGGAAATTGGAGGGGATTATACAGGGATATTGAATCAACAACAGAATGGGACGGATTCTTCTTGCCTCACACTCACATGGCCGGCAAGGAGCCCTGGGTGATGTCTTTTCACAGGGGACAGGAGGGGGCTGGAGTGAGAAAGTCACTATCAGTGGGGAGGGGCTGGCAGTGGGGTCTGGGAATGTGACTAGCAAGTGGTGGTGGGGCTGCTGGGTTGGGCAGGATGGGGGAGGGGAAGTAGTTGGGAGGGGAAACCTGGGGCTGGGCCGTCTCCATGGGGGACACGTGCTCCTCCCTCCCCTTCCTGGCCCTTCCCAGGCCCCGTTGCCAGCAGAGAGTGGCCCCCCCAGCCCAGCCCAGAGGTGTCCCTGTCTCAGGCCCCCCCCAGCCTCTGCCCATTCACCCTCTGCCCAGCTCAGGAATCACTCGGGGGAACCATTTCCCACCCGCACAAGGACAAATCCCTGCAGGTGGAAATGGGGGAAACCCCCCAAACCTGAGACCTGAACTGGCCATTGGCGAAGGGGAGAGAAAATGGGGCACAATCGGGGGGGGGGGGGAACAGGGAACTTCTCAGGGGTTGGGGGAGGGGGGGTCACCCTGGGCGCTGCTCGTGGCTCTCTAGGGAGACAGGGGGCAGGACGGGGGAGGAGGGGGGTCCCCACGGGAGGGGGCAGCGGTAAATCCGAGGGGATCTCAGCCCCCCCCTTTCTCTCCCCGCTCCTCGGGGGTCACCTGCCCCCCCCCACGGCCATGTCCGGGCTGCACCATTTCCGGTCTCCCCCCCACCGCCCCACGCAGGGACCCCAGTGGGCCGGGCCCCTCCCCCCGGCACCCCCCGCGGGGCCCCAGGGAGCAGATCCCGGCGCTGCGAGATGCCGGGTCCCCCCCGGGCACTGGGGCAGAGTCACCGCCCCGCCCGGCCCCGCCCCCGGGGCTCGCTCCGGGGCCTGGAGGCTGCAGCTCCGCAGCGTGGTGGGCGGAGCCCGGGGCGGCCCCAGCGGGGCAGGGCCCGGGCCGGGCACGGGGGGGGTTAATGAAGGGCTCTCCCGCCGCGATCTGCGCATGTCCAGAGCGCCAACGGCACCAACCCTCCAACGGCCCGGGAGAGGCTCCAACGGCCCCGCGCGAGCCAGGCAGAGCCGCAGCAGTCCGCGCGCGTTTGCAACTCGGCTTAGTCTCGCCCCCCAACGTCACTTCCGGTCCAGGGAGAGTCAGGAACTACATCTCCCAGCCTGCCCCGGGGCGCTTCCGCTCTCTCCAGCCCAGGTAAGGGAGGTCTCCAGGGCCAGCCAGACCCTCCCCCACCGCTCATCCTTTCCCCCGGCCCCGCCCCCTCTCCCAGCCGGTGCCTCTTAGACCCCCCCCCCGCCTTTTCCCGGCGAGCGGCAGAGCTGGGGGGGATTGTGACCCCCACGTGATAACCGGCCCCCCCACAGCCCAACCCCCAGCCCTGACCCCGCCCCCGGCAGGAGCATGTCCGCCCCATGCGTGTCCCACCCCCCCGCGCTGCGCTCCCGGGCTGCAGGGCTGGAGCAGCCCCCGCGCCGCGCTCCCGGCCCCGGGCACGGCCCCGCTGCCGCACAGAGGGGTGGCTCCTCCCCGGGCCTGGCCCCGCCTCCGGGCCCCACGCAGGGGGTTGGGACACGCGGGGAAGCCGGTGGAGCAGCAGCTCCCCCAGCCCGTGCAGTGCCCGGCTCAGGTGTCAGCTGGATCCCAGCCACTGCAGCCCTGGGGGGGTTGCGGGGCACGGGAAGGGGCTGGGAGCAGGGGGGGGGGGGTTGCGGGGCACAGGGAGGGGCTGGGGCAGCTGGGAGCGGGGGAGGTTGCGGGGCACGGGAAGGGGCTGGGGCAGCTGGGAGCGGGGGGGGGGGTTGCAGGCCACAGGGAGGGGCGGGAAGGGGCTGGGAGTGGGGCGGGGGGGTGCAGGGCACAGGGAGGGGCTGGGGCAGCTGGGAGCGGGGGGGTTGCAGGGCACAGGGAGGGGCTGGGGCAGCTGGGAGCATGGGTGGCAAGTTTGTAAAAATTTTGGTGGGGCCCAGAACCCGCCCCCAACTCCGCCCCCACCTGCCTAAGGCTCTGGGAGGGGGCTCGGCGGGGGAGGTCTGGGGTGCAGATCCTGGGCTGGGGATTAGGGTGCAGGAAGGGTGCTGGGTGCAGGCTCTGGGCTGGGGCAGGAGGTGGGTGTGCAGGAGGAGGTGAAGGGTGCAGGCTTTGGGATGGAGTTTGGGGTTGGGAAGGGGTGTGTGGGAAGGGGGAGGGAGTGCAGGGTGAGGACTGTGGGGCTGAGGATGAGGGGTACATGATGCAGGAGGGGGCTCAGGGCTAGGGAAGAGGGTTGGGCTGTGGGGTGAGGGCTGTGGATGAGGGGTTCATGATGCGAGGGGGCTCAGGGCTAGGGAAGAGGGTTGGGCTGTGGGGTGAGGGCTGTGGATGAGGGGTTCATGATGTGGGGGCGCTCAGGGCTGGGGCAGAGGATTAGGGTGCGGGGGGATGAGGGGTTCATGATGTGGGGGCGCTCAGGGCTGGGGCAGAGGATTAGGGTGCGGGGGGATGAGGGCTCTGGCTGGGGCTGAAGATTAGGGTGCAGGGGGATGAGGGGTTCATGATGTGGGGGCGCTCAGGGCTGGGGCAGAGGATTAGGGTGCGGGGGGATGAGGGGTTCATGATGTGGGGGCGCTCAGGGCTGGGGCAGAGGATTAGGGTGCGGGGGGATGAGGGCTCTGGCTGGGGCTGAGGATTAGGGTGCAGGGGGATGAGGGGTTCATGATGTGGGGGTGCTCAGGGCTGGGGCTGAGGATTAGGGTGCGGGGGGATGAGGGGTTCATGATGTGGGGGCGCTCAGGGCTGGGGCAGAGGATTAGGGTGCGGGGGGATGAGGGCTCTGGCTGGGGCTGAGGATTAGGGTGCAGGGGGATGAGGGGTTCATGCTGTGGGGGTGCTCAGGGCTGGGGCTGAGGATTAGGGTGCGGGGGGAATGAGGGCTCTGGCTGGGGCTGAGGGTTTGGGGTTGGAGAGGCTCAGGGTAAGGGCAGTCTGCCTTGCCAGTACTGGCGGAGGGCAGGCACTAGGACCCTGCGGCAGCAGACAGCAAATCTGCTGGGAGCCCTCCGGGCAGCAGGCAGGGAGAGGCGCGCTGCGTTCTGTCAGGCAGGGACGCAACACAACGCGGCGGAGGGGGGGGGAACACGCGGAGGGGGGGGAACACGCGGGGGGAGGGGGTGGCAGGCGGGGGCTGGGACCTGCTCCAGGCAGGGTCGCGGCGGCGGGGGGAGACCTGCGGTGGCCGGGGCCGATCCAGGCAGGACCGGCGGGGGGGGGGGGGGCGGGAAGAGACCCAGCTCCAACTATTGCTGGAGCAGGGCGCCCAGCCCTGAATATTGCTGGGGCCCGGGCCCCACACAAATATATAACCTGCCGCCCATGCCCCCCGGCCCAGCCCCGGCGGGTCTCGCTTCCCTTCCCCCCCCGCCAGCCCGGCCCCGGCGGGTCCTGCTTCCCTCCCCCACCCCCCGGCCCGGCCCAGCCCCGGCGGGTCTCGCTGCCCGGCCCCCCCCCCCCCCCGGCCCGGGCCCGGCGGGTCCCGCTTCCCTTCCCCCGGCCTGGCCCCAGCGCGTCCCGCTTCCCTCCCCCACCCCCCGGCCCGGCCCGGCCCGGCGGGTCTCGCTTCCCTTCCCCCCCCCCCCACGGCCCGGGCCCAGGCCCGGCGGGTCCCGCTTTCCCCCCCCCTTACCCGAGCGCGTCTCCGGCGAGGCCTGAGCTTCGTCCCGCTCAGAGCCGCGTGGTGAGGGGGCGGGGCTGGGAGCTCCACGCCGAGCGCAGCGCTCAGCCCAGAGCTCCCAGCCCCGCCCCCTCCCCACGCGGCTCGGATCGGGGCGGGGCTCAGGCGCTCGGACGGAGACTCGGCGCTCTATGCGCCGAGGCTCCAGGAGAGGGGCGGAGGCGGGAGCCTCCGCTCTTCTCTTGGGGGCCTCTGCGGAGCTCCCCTGGGGAGCTCCGCGGGCCGCAGGGAAGAGCTCCGCGGGCCGCATGTTTGAGACCCCTGGTTTAGAGGGACACACTCACTGTCCCCACCCCCCATGCCAGGCCTGTGCTCTCCAGAATGTCAACTTCCCACAGAGCTGGGATCCTTCCCTCATCTCCCCCCAGACCACTGCCCCACCCCCACTTCTGGGGTCCCCTTCAACACTGTCCAACTCCCCTGCTGGCAGGATCCCTTCCCATTCCTTTCATTTCCTGCCTCCCCTCTGAGCAAAAGCTCTGCATTGTTTCCACAATGGGAATTGAACCCAGGCCGCCTGGGTGAAAACCAGGAAGCCAGATCACGAGACCATATGGGACTTATATAGTCAATAGCACGTTTACAGATTCACACCCAATAATTCAAAGTAGCCATTCAAAAAAACTTCAAAAACAGACTTCAAAGAGAAATTGCAGAGTTACAATTGATTTGCAAACTTAATACCATTAATTTGAGCTTGAATAAGGACTGGGAGTAGCTGGCTCACAACAAAAGCAATTTTCCCTCTCTTGGTATTAACACCTCCCCATCAATTATGGGGAGAGGACCACATCCACCCTGACTGAATTAGCCTTCAACACTGGTTCTCCCCTTGTACGGTAACTCCCGTCACTTCATGTTCCAATCTATATTTATGTCTCTATCTGCAATTTTCACTCCATGCATCTGAAGAAGTGGGCTTTTTACCCACGAACGCTTATGCCCAAATAAATCTGTTAGTCCTTAAGGTGCCACCGGACTCCTCATTGCTTTTAATTCTAAGCTGATTTTAACCCTTTCAGTACCCTTCCAAACACAGATGCTTCTCACCACAGGCTGGCTGGTGGCTTTTCAGCCAGGCTCTCCCCTTTCATCAGCGCTTCAGTTGCTTGGTGTGGGGGTGTCTGTAGATGTAGGTGACAGAGAGAGATAAAGCCTGGCAAATGTCTCTCCTTTTATCATGTCCTTTCTTCCCTCATGGCTTTGCCCCCCCCCCCCCCTTCAGAGTCAGGTGAGCATCACTGCGTCTCTCCAAGCAAGTCTGAGCAATTCCCCTGGGGTGTCCTCATGCAGGTGAGTCATTGCATTGTAGCTCCCTTGCTGGACAATGGCTGTCGGTGGGTTGTTTGACACCCTGTCCGGGTGTTGGTTACTTTCCTTGCTGTTGCCACTGGGGAGCTAATATTTGGCTGACTCCCCCCCCTACAGCACAGTGACAACCACACTGCACAATTCTCATAACTTCATATGCATGAATGGTCTACATCTATGGGTAGAGAAATGACTTTCAGCAGATCATATCCTTTCCCTGATACCTTACAAGTCATGCTCTATATGTAAGATCACGATGATATGAAAATGAGGATTATGGGGGTTACAGCCGCTCCCCCAAAGGTATAGTATGTCACACTGAGATTCTGTGTTCATTTGTTCTGTAACAGCATTACAGAGATCCAATGACTGACCAATGGCATTTCCAAGTGCTAAAATAGCAAGCGATGTTGGTCTCTCATTGGCCATCAGCGACTGAAGATGTGGTTTAATGACCTGGAGCTTCAAGGCGAGGGTGGCTCTGTCCACTGCCTTCCGTTGCGCTGCTGGGCCCCAAGTCCCTGGTGGCCAATATGTGACGCTGGGAGAAGAGAGTGGGGTGGCAAGTGGCGGCAGGACTTTTGCCACCAGGGTCTAGCTGCCCAACTTCCTCCTGGTACTGCTGGCCCCCTGTTGCCTTCAGGTAATGCAGGAACTAAGGCAGGAATAGGGCGAGGAAGCGAGTAAAGCCGAGCAAGGAAGGCAAAAGTGAATCTTGTCTTCATGGGCTGCTCGCAATGACGTCCTTTTTCTGTGCCACAGCTGACAACAACATCCCAGACAGAAAAGCAGGAGGCCAAAAAGAAACTGAGCAGCTGCTGAAGTAGTTCAGTTGGGAGCGTGCTAGACTAACAGGCTCTTCTATCCCCCTTTGTGCACGGGTGGGATGTTTTCTGAAAGTGCAGCAGTGCCTTTAACTGCCACGAGTCCCTCATTTCAGGCTATGCAGCAGGAAAAGGCAGCATGGGCTTCTGCACCGAGTTGGCCCACCTGACCTTTCATTCTTCTCTTGCTCTTTGTCAGCAAGGGGAAGAAAAAGAAGCTCTCCCTCAAACTGGAGTCACAAGGGTGACGTAAGGACGACTTCCTGAGTGCCCGCTCCAGTCCTCTGCTCTGCCAGCTGACCCATTGAAGGGCTGTCACCACTTTCTCTAGGTTTGTCCATCGGTCTGTGCCAGGGTGAACAAAAGCCAAGCAGGTGGAGTTTCTGTAGTGTAGTGGTTATCACATTTGCCTAACACGCACAAGGTCCCTGGTTCGAAACCAGGCAGAAACATGCTGGCTTCCTTTTGCCAGATCCCCTTGCTGTTCAGGAAGGCCTCCTCCTCCTCCTATTGGCCTGTCCGTGGGATAACGCCAACCCCCGCATGACAGAGGGTGCTGACAGCAGTGGAGAAAGCACCTTGGCGTCAGGCTGGAGAACCTAGAGGAGTGCGGTGTGTTACCTTTTGGAGGCTTGTGGCTTGGCCTCCTCTGCTGTTGGAGGTTGGCCTACGGAGGCCGGCTCTTCCTGCTGGCCTCCTCTGCGTGACTTGCCAAAGGAGGAAGTGAGGCAGGAATGGGGCAAAAGAGGAAAGTCGAGCTGAGGAAGGCAGGGCAGAAGCTAAGCGCCTCAGTGTGGCTAAGTGGGGTTAGTAGAGCGTCACCATTCGTTCTGCAAAGCCGGGGGAGGTGCAGTTGGCTGCTGGGAGGCAGAATCCTGTGCCTGCCTCTTGGCTTCCCAGGGGTGGCTCCTTGCAGCCCAGGAGAAGCAGGGTTCTAGGGGGACGGAAAAGCAGCAATGGTGAGGCTGAGTGGGCTCCTTTCTGGCCGACATGGTGGGCTGTGGTGGGTCTGGGAGTTGCCTGTAAGCCGTAAGTGGACTTGGTGGAGTGAAAACCGCTGCTCCATTCTGGCTGACCTGGGGGAGCCATTAAGGACTTGGGAGTGGGGGCAGGGCACTGGCTGTGAGCAAATGGGATCCAGGAAGCCCCAGCCTGCCCCTCCAGGGGCCGAGTCTTCTTCTTCTCTCCTGCCATGGGGAGCCCGGCCTTAAGCCTGCCCAGCATGTGCTGCAGCTCAAGCATTAAGCCTTCCTGTGGCATAACCGAACTACGGCCTAGTGTAATAAGGTGTAAAGTTTAGATTGTGAATTTATCTTTAATTTCCATGGTAATTTACTTTGATCTTTTATGCCTACCACTTATAATCCTTAAAACTCCATCTTTCTGTAGTTAATAAATCTGTTTTATGAAACTGGTGTATTTTGCTTGAAGTTCTTGGGAAATCTCAGCTCCATTACAAGGCTGGTTCATGTACTATTCACAGTGAAGGAGGGGTGGACCCTGCGTAATAAACTCACTATTGTGCCATACAGGAGGCCTGTGATATGCAGGGGGTCAGATTAGATGCTCTAATGGTCTCTTCTGGCCATAAAGTCGACTAATTTCTGAAAAACCGAGTGTAGCATTGGGAGCAGTGTCTGATGTTTCCCTGTCTAGCCGGCTTGCTGCCTAGAACGAACGCTCCTTGAGTGGGGTGATCCTCAGGGAGCAGCTCAAACCTCCAAAGTGCCTGGCCAGGGGCAGAACATTGGCACAGCAAGGGAGGGGTGTGGCAGTGACATCACAAAGGCCTTTTGCAGGACCTCAGACTATTGGTCCAAGGTGGTGGGGAGGTGGTGACCTCACAGAGAGATGCTGACATCAGCCAGGCAGGACCGGGGCGAGGGGCCAGGGAAACCTCAGAGACCCCTGTGGCTTTTCTCCAGCAAGTCTCCTTCTCCAGGTCTCTCTTTGAGGACTGAGAGAGTATTCGGGTTCATGGACGTGAGCGCCAGGAGGAACCTCTTTCGAGTTTTCTCCTTCCCTTGTAGTGATTTTACTAGAAAACAGCCGTCCCTGTTTAGAAGGGAAGAGCCTCCTGGAGGTTTGAAACCTGTTCAGTCTGATCCATCTGGTGACAGTTGAATTCTAGGCATGGAAAACACGAGCTTAAGGAGGAAGAATTTTATTGCGCTCCTGGGATTTTGTCCCTTAGAATCACTGGGGACATTGGGGTTTGTCCTTTTTGTTTCATCTTTTCCTCCATCCATCCCTCCCTCCTTTCTCTTTGTCCTTTGCTTCTTTTGTCCTTTCTCCTGTTCCCCTCCCAACACCAGCAGGGAGGGTGTGTGTGTGTGTGTGTGTGTGTGTGTGTGTTGCGGGGGAGGGCTCTGCAGCTCCCACTGTGGGAGGTCCACCCAAAAATGTGGGGCTGAAATAATGCTCGGCCAGTAATCCCCACCAGTGACCTGGGCCATCCTTTGGGCTCTTTGGTGAGAACCCTCGGCCTCAGTCTCTACCCTGATTGGCTGAGCAGGGGGTTATTGACAGGGAGGAGACTCAGGTCCTTGTTGTTCTCTTTCAAGACCAAGGAAATAAGTCAGAACCATTTCTGTGTTTGATGAATTTTGCTGCTTCTCTGCATTAATGGTCTCTGAGCAGTTAGTTCATGATTCTCTCTAACATTGCAGTTCTCCTCAAATACTTACTGAATAATTCCTGTGCACTGTTGTTGGTCTGAAGCTCATCTGAGAGCACTTTATTCAGGTCATTCAGTGTCTGAAATTCAAGATCCGAGGGTTAGTTTGAAAATCGGGGCTCTTGGGTCCTATTCCCAACTCTGCCACTGACTGGCCGTGTGACCTCAGACAAGTCAATTCTCCTTTCTCAGCCTCAGCTTCTCCCTCTTTCAAGTAGGGATAATAATGATCCGCTCCTACCTACTTCACAGTGCGTGGAGGCAGGGTCGGCTCTAGGTTTTTTGCCGCCCCAAGCAAACAAAATTTTGGCTGCCCCCATCCCAGCCCTGGGCTCCCCCTCACACCCTCCTGCTGCCCGAGCCCTGGGCTCCACCCAACTTGCACCCGCTGCCGCCGCAGCTCTGGGCCTCCCCACACCTGCATCCCCCTGCCACCCCACCCCTGGGCTCTTCCCCCCCCAACCCACACCCTGGGCTCCCCCCCCACATCCTGTGCTGCCCCAGATCTGGGCTCTCCCCTTCCCCCCCACCAATGCTCCCCAACCCACACACACCCTGCCGCCCCAGGCCTGGGTGCTCCCCCCCACCTGCACCCTCCTTCCACCCCAGCCTTGGGTCACTGGTAACTCGCTCCAAGGATGGGTCATTCAGCAGGAATTTTGGATGTGCACAGAACACAGACAGGATTGGTTCCCATATGGTTACAGAACTGCAGTAAAATGGAACAATTTTCAGCTTGTGTGGTTGGAGGTGTGGAAGCAGGGAAAGAATTAATAAGGATTTGAAGGGGAATCTTAATGCATGTCAGTCAGTTAGCAAGAGTTAGCCCAGCTGTAACCCTAATGACGTGAGACTTCTAGAAGCAGGGATAGTGTGAGGCAGAGGGAAAGAACTGTGTAAAAAGTTATTACGACCTTGTAACTGATAACCAAATATGAAGCCTGGTGTCTTCTAGGAGTGAGAAAACAAGATAGCAGAATGGCTTATGTATAAACAAAATGAAGTTGTTGCTCTTTATTGTCTGTATTATTGCTAGTTATTGTCTGTAAGAAAAGTATAAAGGCTTGCTGTAATTGTTTACCAGTTGAGAGACCTGTCCGGGACTGGGGCGACCCTGTGTCCTATGGCACTCTCTCCCTTCATTGTAATTACTGGAGAAATAATAAAGTATTTGATTTTGCTGCACCCAAAAGAAAAAGCGAGAACTGAGTTTTTCTCCGACAGAGGATACCTGGATGCATATTATAATACTGTCCTCCATAAATGAGGAAAAGTTGAGGTGCCTTTATTATTCTTTGTTTCTATGGGGAATTTGCCAATGCAATATCACTGTCTTCCTTTCAAACAAACAAAACTAGAAAAAAATGGCAATGGCTGTTGAAAATAGCAATTCCAGTCCTAATAACCCCTGGGAAGCATTTCTTGCTCAATTTTATCCTACCTTTTGTACAGCAAATAACAGTGGATCAGTATATTTGATTTGGGAGAAATGAAGTAACAGCTGCCCAAGTTGAGCTTGAGCACTCCTGAATTTTGAGGTGTTCAGAGCAGGTGCTAGATTCTCTTTCTGAACATTAGCTAAATCTGGAAAGGAAAAGTCAATTTCTGCTTCCATGACTCAGAAGGGGAAATCCTCCTACGTGCCTGGTACTGTATCTAGATGTAAGTGGGGGAATGGTCCTGCTGTTGTGGGGAACTTTCCTGGCTTCTGCACTACCCCGGTGAAGTGGGCTGGCAAAAGGATCTGAGTCCTCGCTCCCACTTCCTTTACCCAGAGGCCTCCCTGCCCGTGAGGACTCCCCTTCCACTCTCCTGTCTGGCAGAGTCCTCGTAACCCCAACAAGGCTGGGCCCAGGATTCCTGGGGGGCTCAACCCCCAACCCTGCTGTGGTCACCCAGGACAGGGGCTAGGGTGTCCCTCTCTTTGCACTGCGCACCTCCCTGACCCACTGATCACATCATACAATTTAAAGCAAATACAAGTTATTTAATTAATAAACTTTAAAAAATAAGAAAAAATGCAAAGGTTAAAGGAAAACACATCACCCCGCTCTGTGGCAGGGACCATCACAAAAAGTGTCTCTGGACATCAGGGCACTTCACAGTCTGTTCCTTGTAGATCCCAGGCCGCCTCCTCAGGCCCTGGCTGTGCTGCAGGGACGCTGCAGGTTGGACACTTGCTCTGGCGGTGGCCACACACTCTCAGGCTCTGGGTGGCAGGACCCTTCTCCCCAGCATCACCCCCGCCCTGTCAGGGTTACGATCCCCCTCCAAGTCTGGCCTGCAGGGCCTCTTGGCTGAGGCGTCTCCCTGTGTTGGGCCCACTGCCCAGGGTCCCCCTCGCTCTCCCCAGCTGCTCACCGCACCCAGCTCCGGACTGCTCCAGCTCCGCTCTGCCTCAGCACGGCTGCTGCTGCTGCTCTGCCTTCAGCTCCCTGGGCTGCTTGTCTGGCCTCTCTGGCTCCAGTTGTTACAGCTCTGCTCCCAGGGCAGGGCTGCTCTCTCTGGGCTGTGCTCTGGCTTTGGGGCTGCAGCTCTGCTACCATCAGCTCAGCTTGGGTCCCCTGCTCTCTCCTTAGCTCGGCCCCACTCCATGTGACTCAGACAATTCCAGCTCACAGGGAGGGCGGGACCCCCCTGGCCTCCTGACTCCTTGAATAGCCTGCCTGCCCTGTCAATCAGGCTGACCTGGAGCATTGGTCTCTCCACATTGTTCCTGGGGACTGTCAGTCTCAGGTTCCTGATTTCCCATCGACCCCTCCCTTTTTAGTGCTGGGAGCTAGCAACCAAACACCCCCACTGATAGTTAATAAGGGGGCAACAGTCCCCTTACATAAAGCATCTAAATCCCCTGGGCACAGCTCGCCAGGGCACAGCTTGGGAGCTGCAATGGGAATAGATCCTGCAGGAAATCCCTTCCCCCCTCTGCTAGCTTGTGTTTCGTTACAGCCCTGGAAATAATCCCGCTGCCTGCACGTGTTCCGCAGAGAACAGAGGAGCAAATTCTCTCCCTGTTCCCCCTTCCACAGCCATTAAAGGACGGAATAAACCCCCAGCAGCGCCCTGCCCCACAGAGTCCCCCCTGTAAGGAGAGAGATGTGCAGTGACTAGGGCTCCAGCTCAGCGTCACCAGGTTTATATAACTTTTGGTGATGCCCAGAATTGGTCCAAGTCCTGCCTGTCCTTCCTCGCCCCCCCCCAAAGCTGTGGGAGGGAGTTTGGGTACATGAGGTGCAGGCTCTGGGATGGGCAGGGGGTTGGGGTGCAGGGGAGGCGGGGGGCGGACCCTGGGAGGGAGTTTGGATGTGGGCTTTGGGCTGGGGCAGGGAGTTGGGGGGCAGTGGTGGGCTCTGGGAGGGAGTTTGGGTGTGGGCGGGGTGTGGGATCTGGGCTGTGGCAGAGGGTTGGGGTGTGGCACCTATCTTGGGCAGCTCCCGAAAGTGACCCACACCCCCATCTGGCAGCAACTCCTACATGGAGGAGGCCCGGGGGGCGTGGGTCTCCTGGCACCACTGCCCACTGGCACCACCCCTGCAGCTCCCATTGCCGCAGTTCCAATGGCAGAGTTGGCACTTGGGGTGGGGGCAGCGTGCGAGAGACACACCCCACGGGGGCCGCAGGGTTATGCCAGATGCTTCTGGGAGTGGTGCGCCGTGCGGAACGAGGGTGGGCAGGAATCCACTTTAGTCCCGCTGTGCTGCCGGTAGTGGTGGCAGGAGCCCCCGGGCCCTTTCAAATTGCCCGGGGCCAGCTGCTCAGGCTTTCTGACTTCCTGATGGGGAAGCAAAGGGAAGGCACATGTGTCCCTCATGAGCAGTTCTGGGGAGTCTTTTTGGGGCTCCTGAAGTAGGCAGCAGAGAGGTGCAGCCCCACCACCAAGTCTGTTTCACTGGAGGGGAGAGGGGGCTGCAGGGTGATCTCCCACCTCCATGCATCCAGCAGCCTGTGCTCACCCCTGCAATGCTGGAGCCTCCACATTTATTTATTGACAAATAAAATTTGCAGAATTTTAAAATATTGTGCACAGAATTTTTTTGGTGCAGAAGCTCCTCAGGAGTGAGACTGACTCAGGGAACCTCCTTGGATTCTCACTGCTTGGTGAACCACTCAGCCACCACACCAATGCACAGAGAGTGCCAAGCCCCACTGCTATGTGGGGCTGGGGGCTGGGGTCGGGTCATACACATTCAGACTGTGCACTCCCCCCGCTACAAACCGCTGCTGATTTCCCAGTTAGGACATTAGCTGTTACCGATAAGGTTTGTCTGTGTTGTTTATTTTTTATCTCATTGTTAGGTGTAAGAAGTATAAACTGTTCAATAGGTTCCATTAGTTGGTTAATAAGATGTTTATGAAGTAAATCACTGTCTTTAAAATAAGATCCAATCTGGAGCATATGAACTATTGACCCCTGGACTCCAGCTCTGAGAGGGGACTTGTTTACCATCAGGGGACAGGCTCAAACCAGTCCAAACCGGTTTTTCCCGCCAAAACCAGCCCTCAGCGTTCCATCTCCTCAGCACTTTTCCCGCCACAGAAGTGATATAAGGACGTGCTCAGCGCCTGCGCGGGGCCGTCCCCCCCAGCGACGGCCCCTCCACGGTCGGGTCTTCCCAACGCTCCCGAGCCGGAGAGTGACGGGAGCACGTTCGGGGTTCGATATATCACATCTAGATGAGATGCGATATATCGAACTCCGGGAAGTCGATTGCTACCCGCCGATCTGGCTGGTAGTCTGGACGTACCATCAGAGTCAGCAGCTGTTATGCCCCCACTGAGTTCTCTGGTCAGGTGTCCTAGCGCTGGAAGCCTCCTGTTTAGATCCTAAAATAGTGTTTTTGCACCGGGGGGGGGCTAAAATTTTGGACCAGACATTGTAGCTCCACCATTATTTTACTGAATTGCTTCAAAACAGCAAGTCAAGAAAGTCTCCTAAGTGCCAGGCTCTCTGCCATGGAAACAGCTGCCCCTGCTCTGCAGGAGTCTGTGCGTTCCACACAGCAACGTACACACCTGCTCCGCACTGAAGGGGGGTCAGACAGTGACAGGGTTGGTAACACAAATACTTCAGACTATTAACTCCAGGTCCCTTCCTTTCTTTAACCCAGGATGTGCCAGTCAACTGGTAACCATGGTGTTATCTTCACCTTAAAATACCTCTCAGGACATTTTCAGTGAGCCCTCCACCCCCTGCCCTCCCTGCAGCCAGCCCCTGTCTCCAGCCAGTCCCGCACCCCATGCCCTGCCTGCAGCCAGCCCCGCACCCCATGCCCTGCCTGCAGCCAGCCCCTCTCTGCAGCCAGCCCCGCACCCCATGCCCTGCCTGCAGCCCTGCCCGCACCAGCCGCCCGCACCAGCCGCGTCCTCCTTGCCCTGCCCGCACCAGTCGCGTCCTCCTTGCCCTGCCTGCAGCCAGCTCCACACCCCCAGCCCACAGCCAGCCCCTGCCACACCCCCTGCCCTGTCTCCAGCTAACTCCTGCCGCACCCCCCTGTGGCCCCGCCCAAAGCCAGCCAGCCCCCACACACCCCCAGCCGTGCACAACCTGCCCTGTCTCCAGCCAACTCCTGCCACACACCCCTGCCTGAAGCCAGTCAGTCCCACACTCCTCTGTCTCCAGCCCTGCCAACCCCTGATGCACCCCCCTGTGTCCCTGCCTGAAGCCAGCCAGCCCCACACACCCCTGTCTCCAGCCAGCCCCTCACCCCTTGCCCTGCCTGCAGCCAGACCCTACCTCCAGCCAGCCCCTGCCCTGCCTCCAGCCAGCCCCATGGCCACTGGTGCCCTGCAGTTCCCAGGGCAGTAACCCTGCACACCTGCTTCAATGAGGGGGCAGGGAGCAGCTGGGACCCACACATGTGCCCACCCGAGGGTGACCAGACAGCAAGTGTGAAAAATCGAGACAGGGAGTGGAGGGTAATAGGATCCTAGATAAGAAAAAGACCCCAAAATTGGGACTGTCCCTATAAAATTGGGACATCTGGTCACCCTAGCACACCCCCAGGACTCCTGAGTTCCATTGCTGGGTTTCCTATTGGTTCCACTGCTGGTTGTTTTCCTTTTCCTGGGGGACTCTGGGCAAGTTGCTCCCCCCTCTAGGGCTCCGTCCCCAGCAGGCAAATGGGGATTTCGTACCTTCCCGCTATTGGAAAGTGCTGGGAGAATCCCCCAGCCAAAGCTGCTCTGACAGCGCTAAGCAGCATCTGACCATTCAAGGTCGGAGCGCACGGCCCAGGAGGAGGAGTGTCTGGCTCTGGGGTTTCACTTCAGCCCAGTCTAGAGAGAGGGGCCCAGCCATGGGGTATGGCTCAAGAAGACCAAGTCTCCAATTTGTTAAGGGCGTTTTGAATTCCAGTCCTGTGCTCCAAAGTGCTTGGTGTCAGTTGCACATTTTAGAACGATACTCTCCACTCCATTTTCCAAATCATCATTCATACTGTTTACCCACCTCCACTAGGCCTGGAACCCTGCCAAAGAAGGAAAGAGGATTGGTTTGGAATGATTTGTTCTTGACAAATCCATGATCCTTCGTGCTAAGAACCAAATTATCCAGTAGGTGCTGCTGACAAACTGAGTGTTTAAGAATATATTCCAGTATCTCTCCAGCTATGGAAGTGAGGCTAGCTAGTCTGTAAGGCCCAGGGGTCTCTTTGTTCCCCTTTGAAAGATAGGTCCTGTCTTGTTCATGGATGGGAAGATGTTCTTTTTCAGGTATCTCAGACGAGAACTGGGGCACAACTCCTGGTTTGTTAAGGCCACAAAAATGGAGGCAGGAACCTCTTCTCTCCTGCTGGCAAAGAACCCCAGGTACCGAAAAGACAGGGACTCACACCCCTGAACGGGATTTAGAAAAGGCAGTGGTTAAAAAGTTTGGCCCGGACCATTTCTTGTTTCCACAGACTAGACATTTTAGCAAACTTTAGAATTCCTTGGTGCTAAACACCGTGAAACTCCCCTTTCTCCTTCACAGAGGGCTTTAACGCCCCTTCTCTCACTCAGGCTCACGACTGCCCAGAGTTCGAGAACTGTCCCTGTTCCCATTGGGCAGATAGGGAGGAGCCTGAGGTATAGAGAAGGGAAGTGACCTGTCACCAGATGGATCAGACTGAACAGGTTTCAGACCTCGAGGAGGCTCTTACCTTCTAAACAGGGACGGCTGTTTTCTAGTAAAATCACTAAAAGGGAAGGAGAAAACTCGAAAGAGGTTCCTCCTGGCGCTCACGTCCGTGAACCCGAATACTCCCTCAGTCCTCAAAGAGAGACCTGGAGAAGGAGACTTGCTGGAGAAAAGGCACAGGGTTCTCTGAGGTTTACCTGGCCCCTCGCCCCTGTCCTGCCTGGCTGATGTCAGCATCTCTCTGTGATGTCACCACCTCCCCACCACCTTGGACCAATAGGCTGAGGTCCTGCAAAAGGCCTTTGTGATGTCACTGCCACACCTCTCCCTTGCTGGGCTAATGTCCTGCCCCTGGCCAGGCACTTTGCAGGTTTGATCTACTCTCTGTGGATCACCCCATTCAAGGAGCGTTCGTTCTAGGCAGCAAGCCACCTAGATAGGGAAACATCAGATGCTGCTCCCAATGCTACACTCAGTTTTTCAGAAATTAGTCGACTTTATGGCCAGAAGAGACCATTAGAGCATCTAATCTGACCCCCTGCATATCACAGGCCTACTGTATGACACAAGAGCTACTTTTGGGGGAAAACACATTCCAGAAAGGCATCTTGTCTTCATGAAATGACGTCAGGAGATGGAGAATCCACCACTTTCCTTGGTAGCTTGTTCCTGTGGTGAATCATCCTCACTGTTGAATATTTGTGCCTTTGTTGTAATATGAATTTGTCTCTTTTCACCTTCCAGCCATTGGGTCTTGTTAGGCCTTTCTCTGCTAGATTCAAGAGCCCTTTAATACCCAATCTTTTCTCTCCATTAAGGCACTTCAACACTTTAATGAAGTCACCTTTCAATCTTCTTTTGATAAGCTAAACAGGTTGAGCTCTTTCAATAGCTCACTAGAAGGCATTTTTCTCCAGCCCTCAGAACATTTGGTGGCTCTTTGCTGCCCCAGCTCCAATTTCACATCTTTTTCAAAGGAGGACACCAAAACTGGAGGCTATTCCAGTATCAGTCTCACTGATGCCGTGTCACCTCCTGTGACATTATTGACATAATCTGTAACCGTATAGATCACCGTTGCGACCGCTGTTCTATTTGTAGCCAATATTGTAGAAAGGTTGTAGCGTAAGGGGTCTATGGAGAGGTTCTGATTGGCTGATTATAATTATGCTATTTCTAGATGTGTATCATTTTTATAGTTGACGTTATGAATTCCTGCTCATTTCCCCACTGGCTGGAGCATGGCTAGAGTGTGTCTGTGGTTAATGATGTTGCTATAGATTGTTCGTTTCCTGCCTTGGCAATACAGACAGTCCCTTTTCCCAACATATCTCCAGCACATCATTAGTTCCAATAACAGGGGCAGCTTTTCTCTGGGGCACTGAGATTTTTTGGGGAGTTGGTGGCTCCTTTCTTTCCTCACCCTGGAGTAAACTCATAAGAACATAAGAACATAAGAAAGCCCGTACCGGGTCAGACCAAAGGTCCATCTAGCCCAGTATCTGTCTACCGACAGTGGCCAATGCCAGGTGCCCCAGAGGGAGTGAACCTAACAGACAATGATCAAGTGATCTCTCTCCTGCCATCCATCTCCATCCTCTGACGAACAGAGGCTAGGGACACCATTCTTACCTATCCTGGCTAATAGCCATTTATGGACTTAGCCACCATGAATTTATCCAGTCCCCTTTTAAACATTGTTATAGTCCTAGCCTTCACAACCTCCTCAGGTAAGGAGTTCCACAAGTTGACTGTGCGATGCGTGAAGAAGAACTTCCTTTTATTTGTTTTAAACCTGCTGCCTATTAATTTCATTTGGTGACCCCTAGTTCTTGTATTATGGGAATAAGTAAATAACTTTTCCTTATCCACTTTCTCAACATCACTCATGATTTTATATACCTCTATCATATCCCCCCTTAGTCTTCTCTTTTCCAACCTTAGTCTTCTCTTTTCCAACTCAGCTTTTTATTCCATGGTTCATGTTTTATGGAATAACAACATCAGCATGAAGAAAGAGGAGAGTGAATATCTCACTGCCAGGGCTGAAGGTGGCCACGTCCCCTCTGTCTGACCGTTGCCATTGCAGGACAGAAGGTTTCAATGGAAACGAATGCCCTGGCTCAGACAAGAGACACAGGGAGGTTTTGCTGTTCATGGATCCATGCAAAGGAAATTGTGTCTCTGTGTGAAACTGAGGAGGGACATGAAATGCCCACAGGGTAGCGCAATGCCCTAAGCTAAGGCAGGAGGGTGAAGGAATGGGGCTGAGGAATGACTGACGTGGACTCACCTGGGATTGAAATGACAATTGTTTCTGTCAGGCAGTGAGAAACTGACATTAATTCAGATGCGGGGTTGAGGCTTCTTTAGCTGCTTGTAGAACCTGAACTTGATTTCCCAGAAGGGAGAAAGGGAAAGTCTGGGGCGGCCTTGAGTCCCTGGCTGGGTCTCCTGGGCAGTGGAAAACATCCCTTGTTTGGCCCTGCCAAGGGGATCGTGGAGGCTGAGATGTCCCTCGGCTTGGATCAAAGCGGGAGTTGGATGGAATTTATCACACAACCCTCCCTGCTCCCCAGAGCCCCACGGGGAGAAGCTAGAGAAGGGGGAGTCATTCCTCCCCTGCGCTCCCAGAAGAGCTGCTAGCAGGGCCGCCCAGAGGCGGGGACAAGTGGGGCAATTTGCCCCAGGCCCTGGGTCTTGCAGGGGCCCCCACAAGCAGGAGCGTAGCTAGGGGGAGCAGGGGGGGCTGCTGCTTCCCCACTGAGCACATTCCCCCAAAGTGGCGCCTTATTAGGAATTTGGAATAAGGTGGAAAGATCTGGAATTTCCCCCCCCACACACACACACCTCCTGGGGTGGCAGGGGGTGCAGGTGGAGGGGCAGAGCCCAGGGCTGGGGTGTCGGTGGGGGAGCAGTAGGGGGAGCCCAGGGCTTGGGTGGGGGCAGCCAAAATTTTTTTTGCTTGGGACGGCAAAAAACCTAGAGCCGGCCCTGCCTCCACCCACCGTGAGTTAGGTAGGAGCGGATCATTATTATCCCTACTTGAAAGAGGGAGAAGCTAAGGCTGAGAAAGGAGAATTGACTTGTCTGAGGTCACACGCCCAGCCGGTGGCAGAGTTGGGAATAGGACCCAAGAGCCCTGATTTTCAAACTAACCATCGGATCTTGAATTTCAGACACTGAATGACCTGAATAAAGTGCTCTCAGATGAGCTCCAGACCAACAACAGTGCACAGGAATTATTCAGCAAGTATTTGAGGAGAACTGCAATGTTAGAGAGAATCATGAACTGCTCAGAGACCATTAATGCAGAGAAGCAGCAAAATTCGTCAAACACAGAACTGGTTCTGACTTATTTCCTTGGTCTTGAAAGAGAACAAGGACCTGAGTCTCCTCCCTGTCAATAACCCCCTGCTCAGCCAATCATGGTAGAGACTGAGGACGGGAGGCTGAGGGTTCTCACCAGAGAGCCCAAAGGATGGCCCAGGTCATTGGTGGGGATCAAATAAAATTCAGAATAAAATTCTGCCTCCTTAAGCTCGTGTTTTCCATGCCTAGAATTCAACTGTCACCAGATGGATCAGACTGAACAGGTTTCAAACCTTAAGGAGGCTCTTACCTTCTAAACATGGACGGCTGTTTTCTAGTAAAATCACTAAAAAGGAAGGAGAAAACTCAAAAAAGGTTCCTCCTGGCGCTCACGTCCGTGAACCCGAATACTCTCTCAGTCCTCAAAGAGAGACCTGGAGAAGGAGACTTGCTGAAGCAAAGAACAGGGGTCTCTGAGGTTTCCCTGGCCCCTCGCCCCTGTCCTGCCTGGCTGATGTCAGCATCTCTCTGTGAGGTCACCACCTCCCCACCAATAGTTTGAGGTCCTGCAAAAAACCTTTGTGATGTCACTGCCACACCCCTCCCTTGCTGGCCTAATGTCCTGCCCCAGGCCAGGCACTTTGGAGGTTTGAGCTACTCCCTGTGGATCACCCCACTCAAGGAGCGTTTGTTCTAGGCAGGTAGCATTGGGAGCAGCGTCTGATGTTTCCCTATCTAGCTGGCTTGCTCCTTGAGTGGGGTGATCCCCAGGGAGTAGCTCAAACCTGCAAAGTGCCTGGCCAGGGACAGGACATTGGCACAGCAAGGGAGGGGTGTGGCAGTGACATCACAAAGGCCTTTTGCAGGACCTCAGCCTATTGGTCCAAGGCGGTGGGGAGGTGGTGACCTCACAGAGAGATGCTGACATCAGCATTCCTCTCTTCCTCCCTCCTCTCCCCCCAGGTGAGCAGAGATGGAGGCAACTTCAGCCACTGGAGCCAGCCCCAGCGAGCGCCGCAGACACAGGAAGGGAGCAGCTGGGAGCGGTGGGTGCTGGGAAGTAGGAGGCAGGAGAACAAATCCCAGAAACCCAACATGGAGCAGCTCCTGGGGGCGGGGCTCTGGCACAGCCCAGGGACGGGGCAGCTCCTGGGGGCGGGGCTCTGGCACAGCCCGGGGGAGGGGCAGCTCCTGTGGGCGGGGCTCTGACACAGCCCGGGGGCGGGGCAGCTCCTGGGGGCGGGGCTCTGGCACAGCCCAGGGGCGGGGCAGCTCCTGGGGGCGGGGCTCTGGCACAGCCCGGGGGCAGGGCAGCTCCTGGGGGCGGGGCTCTGGCACAGCCGGGGGGCGGGGCAGCTCCTGGGGGCGGGGCTCTGGCACAGCCAGGGGGCGGAGCAGCTCCTGCGGGCGGGGCTCTGGCACATTGTGACACAGGAGCCCGGGCCCAGCAGCTGCTCCCTGGTGGCCACGTGCTGCCAGCAGCGCTGGAGCCGCCCGGGCCGGAGCGGAGCCGCTGTTCTCAGCTGCAGCAGGAGCTGCCCCCGGCCCCGCTGGGCTCCAGGTGGGGACAGAGCCTGGGGCCCAGGGTTCCCCTGGGTGCGGCTGGCGGGGCGGGAGGGGAGGGGAGAGGCCGGAGCTGCAGGCAGGGAAGGGCGGGGGGGCAGGCGGGGGGTTGATCGGTCTCTGGGCACCAGGGGAGCCCCGGGGCAGAGTGTGTGTGTGAGTGTCCCGGGCCCAGGCGTGCGCAGGGGGGGAGCCCCGGCACCCCAATGCCCTGAGCACCGGCTGGGGAGGCTGCTCCTCCCCCCTCCCGTGGGGGCGGGAGAGGAGACGAGCTGGAGTGGGGGGAGGAGAAGCCCCGGGCCCCTGCAGGAGCTGCAGGGGGGGGGGAGGAGAAGCCCCGCTGGGTTGGGAGGCGGGGGGGGGGAAGCCCAGACCCCAGCAGGAGCTGCAGTGGGGGGGGGGAGCCCCCCTGGGGCGGGGAGGAGAACCCCGGACCCTGGCAGAAGATGTGGGGCTGAAGTCCCCGGCTCGGGAGCCCCAGCCACCGTAGTGGCACAAGTTGCAGGGCTGAAGCCCTGACCCCCCTCCGTGTGGAGCTGGCCTGAGCCCCTCTCGCCCCATCCCCCCTGTGGAGCTGGCTCTCACTCTCCGGCTGTGGAGAAATTCAGCCCCAATCTCCCCATGTTGGTATCTCCATTTCTCCCTCATCACCCAGCCATGGATGGATTTAGCCCAGGAGGCAGGGTCAGTGTTGGCCCCATTGGGCAGGCGGGATCTAGGGCACAACGAGGTGAAGTGACTTTCCCAAGGCTGAGCAGGGAGTCTGTGGCAGAGCAGAGACTCAAACCCAGAACACCTGAGCCTGAGTCCTGTGCCTTAACCACTAGGCAACCTTCCCCCCGAAGGAGAGGGACCCTCCTCTGCCACTTTGAGTGTGTGGGTGGGAGCAGGCACTAGACAGAGCTGCCAGGAGGTGGGGAGGGGGGTTGGATAGTTGGAGGGGTGATTAGCGGTTGGGGGGGCCTGTGGAGGGGGCGGTCAGGGGATAAGGAGCAGGGGAGTTGGATGGGTTGAGGGTTTTGGGGGTGCCTGGGGGGGTGGAGCGGGGTCGGGGCAGGCAGGGAGCAGAGGGAGTTGGATGGATCGGGATTTCTGGGGGGTCCTGTCAGGGGCGGGGAGTGGTTGGATGGGGCGTGGGAGTCCCCGGGGTCTGTCTGGGGGCAGGGGTGTGGATAAGGGTCAGGGGGACAGGTAGGGGGTAGGGTCCTAGGGAGGCAGTTACAGTGGGGGGGGGGTCCCAGGAGGGGGCAGTCAGGGGACAAAGAGCAGGGGGGGTTGGGCGTTCTGAGGGGGGCAGCCAGGGGGCAGGAAGTGGGAGGCAGTGGATGGGGCGGGGCTCCCTGGGTGCACACCCTAATGAAATGTGCTGCACACACCTATGGTCACGGGGGTGAGCTACTCGCATCCTTTCCCTGTTTGTGCCATTTCTTTCTGTCTCAAAACCTGAGAACAATTCTCTCTGGTTCTTCCCCTTCTCTCTCCCCTCCCCACATGTGGCTAGAAAATCCAAGGAGATTCCCTGGTTTTCCCTAAAATTATTGACTCTCTAGTCTCCTATTTTCCCTATTTTCTCTGTAATTCTTAAATGCTCCTCAGCTTTGGGATGTGAACCCAGCCCGTTTGATCTGCAGCAATTTGTCCTTGGGTAGGTGGAATTTGCTGTCCTGTGTCACTCCCCCAGCGTGGGTGGGGGTTAGTAGGTGCTGGCTGGGGGAGCCCGCAGACGCGGCTGCCTCTGGGGGGGGAGATGGGGGGAGCTGATCTCTGCCAGCGACAGGACATGGCCGCACAGGAGGGGAAGGTAGGAGCCAGTGTCCCTATGGAGCCTGCCCAGCCCCTTTGGTTCTGCTCCTTTCCAGCATTTTGTTCAGACTTTATTACTGGGGAGGCTGAAAAATCTCCCTGTGGGCTTAGCCTGGCAGGAGGGGCCAGGTCTCCCCGGCAATAAAGAGCTGGAGCATGTTCCCAGCATGGCAGAGCCTAGGCTGTGTCTCTGCAGGGAAAGATCCTGGGGGAATCGTGATGTGACATGAACTAAAGCCTGTTCTGAAACCTCCACAACTGCCCTTCTCGCCCTGCCAGGCTGCAGGATGTCGTCCATGTTTCGCTCCAGCTCGTCCCATCCTCCCATGGGACAGGGAAGGGAAATGGCTGCAGTGGAGCCAGCTCAGGTAGGGATTATTGGGCGGGGGGTTCTGGTGGGTTCCTGCTGAAGGGACAGCAAATACACAGGAGGTGGGAGGCTTGGGCAGTCTGGCTTGGAGGTTGGAGTAGCCAAAACATTCACAGGTGGAGAATGGGAGGAGGCCAGGGTGTAGCAAACCTGTTGGGACTTGTTTAATATGCGGCTTCCATTCTAGGAACAGACCCAAGTAGCTCTTGTGTCATACAGGGGGCCTGTGATATGCAGGGGGTCAGATTAGATGCTCTAATGGTCTCTTCTGGCCATAAAGTCGACTAATTTCTGGCAAACTGAGTGCAGCATTGGGAGCAGCGTCTGATGTTTCCCTGTCTAGCCGGCTTGCTGCCTAGAACAAATGCTCCTTGAGTGGGGTGACCACAGGGAGTAGCTCAAACCTCCAAAGTGCCTGGCCAGGGGCAGGACATTGGCACAGCAAGGGAGGGGTGCGGCAGTGACATCACAAAGGCCTTTGGCAGGACCTCAGCCTATTGGTCCAAGGTGGTGGGGAGGTGGTGACCTCACAGAGAGATGCTGACATCAGCCAGGCAGGACAGGGGCGAGGGGCCAGGGAAACCTCAGAGACCCCTGCGGCTTTGCTGCAGCAAGTCTCCTTCTCCAGGTCTCTCTTTGAGGACTGAGAGAGTATTCGGGTTCACGGACGTGAGCGCCAGGAGGAACCTCTTTCGAGTTTTCTCCTTCCCTTTGAGTGATTTTAGTAGAAAACAGCCGTCCCTGTTTAGAAGGTAAGAGCCTCCTAGAGGTTTGAAACCTGTTCAGTCTGATCCATCTGGTGACAGTTGAATTCTAGGCATGGAAAACACGAGTTTAAGGAGGCAGAATTTTATTCCGCACCTGGGATTTTGTCCCTTAGAATCACTGGGGACATTAGGCTTTGTTCTTTTTGCTTCACCTCTTCCTCCCTCCTTTCTCTTCTTCTCTTGCTTCCTTTGTCTTTTTCTTTTACCTGTTCCCCTCCCAACACCAGGAGAGGGTGTGTGTGGGGGGGGGGTTGCGGGGGAGGGCTCTGCAGCTCCCACTGTGGGAGGTCCACCCAAAAATGTGGGGCTGAAATAGTGCTCGGGCAGTGATCCCCACCAGTGACCTGGGCCATCCTTTGGGCTCTCTGGTGAGAACCCTCAGCCTCCCGTCCTCAGTCTCTACCCTGATTGGCTGAGCAGGGAGTTATTGACAGGGAGGAGACTCAGGTCCTTGTTGTTCTCCTTTAAGACCAAGGAAATAAGTCAGAACCAGTTCTGTGTTTGATGAATTTTGCTGCTTCTCTGCATTAATGGTCTGCTGCCGCTGAGGGGAGCCTGAGCCCTTTAAATCCTGGCCCCCGGCCCAGCCGCCAGAGCCGTGGCCGGGATTCAAAGGACTCTGGGCTGCTCGCAGCCTTGGGGAGCTCTGAGCCCTTTCAATCCTGGCCCCAGCCCGGCTGCCGGAGCCCTGGCCGTGGGCAGCCCAGAGCCCTTTCAATCCCCGCCGTGGAAGCCGGTGTGGTCCAGCACGGCGTACTGGCTCTTGCCGGTACGCCGTACCAGACCAGACCGGCTTACTTTCACCTCTGAGTGGGTGGGGGGTGCTGCAATCCCCTGCTAGAAAGTAAGGGTGGTGGGGGATTCTGTGAGCAGCTCAACACCCAACTCTGGTGGCAGACACAGTGTGGGGGAGTCCAGTTATTTCTAGGATCCACTATTTTCACCTGCCTGTAAAGTCCAGCTTTCCCCAGCACATTCACTGCAGTGCAATTGGGTCACTGTTTCCATGGCTGCACAGCAAAGAATCACTCCCAGTTTCCTTTGTATCTGCAGCAGGATTAGCCTCTGTCGGTGGTTAATGATGTGGATCTTGTAATTTGTTATTCATTCCCCACCTTGACAATTCAGACAGTCCCTTTCCTACTCAAATCCCCAGCACCTCAGTGACCCCAGTAGCAGGGGTTGGGTTTTCCCTGTGGCCCTGAGATTTTCAGGGTTCTTTTCCCCTCCACCTAGAGTGAACTCAGCTTTTCCCCATCCCAGACAATCCATGAAATAACAACAGCAGCATAAAGAAAGAGGGGAGGGAACATCTCACGGCCAGGGCTGGATGTGCCCAGAGCCCCCTGCTTGTCTATTGTTTCCATGGAATTTGGCCCCCTGCTTTGCACAAGGGACAGAGAAAGATCTTGCTGTTCCTGTGTCTGTGCAAAGAAAATTGTGCTTCTGTATGAAAGAGAGGCGGGAAATGGCTTCATGGTGGGACAATATCCTCAGGATTAAGATCTAAGGACTCAGGCTGAGAACTGATTTAACTCCACTCATCTGGGATTTAACAAATTCTCTTCCACGGAGACACTGGGAACTTGTGACATTGATCCAGACTCTGGGGGTTCAGGCTGCTTTAACTCTTGGTAAAAAAAACTTGGAAGGGGGATTGTTGCATGGACTGTATGCGCACAGGGCCCCACTAACTCTAAATCCTCCACTGTAGCAGGAACTTAGAAAGTCAGACCTTGGTCAACGGTAGGACTGGGGTTTGAAAAAGAGATTCTTTTTTCCTTCCCTTCATGAGAAAGAAAGGAAGAGCTGGCAGCTCAGGTGCAGAAAACCACTTTTTCCTCTGACTGAGGAGCTGGAAATCAGGTACAGACGACTGGTGTCTCCTGAAGGGAGGGGGCACAATGTCAAGGTTCAGCCCCACCCCCTTATGATCAACAGCCCCTCCCAGCTGTGAACAGTGCAGGGAGAGGAAGCAGCAAAGGCAGCCCCTCTCCACTCACCCCTCCAGCAGCTGCTGTGCAGGGAGGGAGCCTGCCAGCACCACATGATGTAGCAGGCCATAGCTAACCCAGGTGGGGCACAGGACCCCACACACGCCCTCTGCAAGTGTTGCCTCTGAAATTAGGAAAACTGGTGAGTTCAAGGCACAGCTGCACACCCAGAAGAAAGCCCAGCACGACACACCCAGGGTGAAGGGGGTGCTAAAGCCTGGTATCAAACCAGAAACCTTCAGATCTTCAATCTAATGCAATCCCATCTGAGCTACTTTGGCAATGACCAGGCCAACCAGGAAGGCTTAATACACAAGCCGCAGCACATGCTGGGAAGATTTAAACCTGGATGTCACAACGCAGGAGACAACCAGTGGACTTGGCCGGAGGCACAGGCTGGGTTTTCCTACATCCCAGTCACTCAAGCCAGCACCTGCCCCCTCGCAAGCTGTCACTGGCACCCCCAGCTCTGGCCCCTGCCTGTCCTCTCACCCCTGTCTGCGTCCCTTTGTCTGTAGCAGTGGCGCCATTCCCAGCCGTGGACCATGGGGGACATGGAAAAAGGTAAGGGGGGACATGACCCTGAAGTGTTTTGGGACCACTGATCTCGGTGGTGGGACAAGGGGGTTAAATCTTGGCAGAGACCCCCAAAGGGCAGGTGTGGCTGCTGTCGAGCTGCCTGGGCCCAGACAATGGCCACAAATTCTGTCTCCTAGCAACCAATGGCCGGGGCGCACCTGCTGCAAGAGGCCAGCTGGCTGGGAGGAGTCGGAGAACAAAGAACGAGCTGGAGGCCAGGTGAGCAGGTTGCCAGGGAAACAGGACAAAGGACAGACGAGGGGCAAAGGGCCTGGCTGAGTCGGGCTGTTGGGAGCAAGGAGTCTGCTGGGTTGGGGACTCGAAGGGAGAGCCCAGGCTCTGAGTTCGGGGTCTCCCCAAGATGGAAGTTGCTGAATCTTCCTGCTTCCTGTGCGAACACAGAACTTTCCCAGGCTGGATCCCAGACCCCTAACGAACCTTCTGTTGTACAGCGCTGGCTGAGAGTCACTGGGGACTGTGGAAGTTGGGGGTGCAGGACTCCCCTTCGGGGGGGGGTGTAAGGCTTTCCCAGGTGTCCTATTCAGATGGACTCATGACTGGAAGGTCTTGGGGTGGAACAGGGATGCTGAAAGGTCCAAGGTTGGTCTGAGGAGATGCTGAAGCCAAGGAGGCTTCCCCCAGTGAGAGCATGTGGGAGGAAAGACTTGGACCTGCCAACTTTGGGAACCTGTGAATGTGAAGTGACCAAGTGGTGAGTTAACAATGATGCTGTTGCACAGGATTTGACTGGAACTAGAAAACAAAAAGTCCTTAAAGTGGAACTCTTGGGTGAATAGAATGAGCTGATTTGTATTCAACCTTGGAAGGCAATAGATTGTTACATCCGTCAGACCAGCCTGGTTTGGTTTGGTTGGTTCATGGGTTGGCTGCTTTCCCTGGTAAATTGCAGAGGGTTCAGAGAAGAGCCACAGGAATGATTAAAGGCTTGAGCAGGGAGAGAAGTTTAAAAAAATCCTGCAGCTCTGACAGCCCAGGATAACCTCCCACTGCTGGCAATGGGAATTGAGCCTTTGTAACTAGCTGCTGGTACCTGAGGTCTCAGCTATGGATTAAACTGGTGGCAAACGCAGCTTCATCCAAAGCAGTGAAGGATGTAAGTCAGGCCTGCACAAATCATCAAGTGGCGAGGGCCACATTACTCCAAAGAAAACAGCTGAGGGCCGAACCCCCCCAGCCCTGCTGACCCCCCCCAGCACCGCCAAGGCCCCCCCAAAACACACCACCCCAGTGCTGCCCAGCCCCCCTGAAATACTCCCCCCCCCCAGCACCGCCTGCTCCACGGAAACAAACCCTCCTTCCACAGCGCTGCCCCACCAAAACATTGAACCTTGGTAATATGTTATAGCGGGCCCCTAAGGTAGTACAATTAAGGTAAAAGAAAAATGTCTTTTTGCTAGAAGTAGAATAAGATCTTCCCCCCACTTGGTAATCAGTTGCCCTGTGGAGTGAATGAGGTGGGACTGAGGAAGGCAGCACCTCCAGACAGCTGCAACCCTTGGAGAGGGGCTGGGAGCCAGACCAGATCAGTAGAACAGGTCAGCCACTGACTCCTCACTCGCCTCCTCACCCCCCCCCCGGCTCGCCTCCTCAGCCCCCGCCACTGCCCCCCCACTCGCCTCCTCAGCCACTGCCTGTCCACTCGCCTCCTCAGCCCCCGCCACTGCCCGCACTCGCCTCCTCAGCTCCCCACCCTCCCGGCTCGCCGACGCAGCCCCCCCTCCCCCGCCTCACCTGCCCCCCCGCCACTGCCCGCACACTCGTCTCCTCAGCGCCCCAGCTCGCCTCCTCAGCCCCTGCCACTGCCCCCCGGCTCGCCTCCTCAGCCCCCACAACTGCCCGCCCGCTCGCCTCCTCATCTCCCCACCCTCCCGCCTCACCGACTCAGCCCCCCCCCCGCCGCCGGCTCACCTGCCCCCCCGCCACTGCCTGCCCACTCGCCTCCTCAGCCCCCCAGCTCGCCTCCTCAGCCTCTGCCACTGCCCACCCGCTCGCCTCCTCAGCCCGCCCCGCCACCGGCTCACCTGCCCCCCCGCCACTGCCTGCCCACTCGCCTCCTCAGCCTACCGGCTCGCCTCCTGAGCCCCTGCCACTGCCCACCCACCTCTTCAGCCCCGCTCCCTCACCTGCCACTTGCCTACTCACCTCCCATGGGCCGCACAGTGAGCCCACCCGGGCCGCGTGTTGTGCAGGCCTGATGTAAGCGAAAGAGCTAAGCTGGCCATCCGGGGAGCTGCTGCAGTCCCGTAACCACAGCTGGATGGGAAAAGAGGAAAAACTCCCTAAAGTGCTGGGAGCAGCCCCGAGAAAAGGAAGTTTGTCAGTGAGATCAGTAACAATAAATGTGAACTGAAGGAGTGCTTTCTCCTCTGTGCCGACAGGTTTGAATTGTGTTACTGTACTATGAGATAAAGCTTTACAATATCCTGCTCTAATTTCAGGAGGGGTCTGTAACCATAATTAGTCTCTGTGGGAAGTGGGACATTCAAAATTCCCAAGGAATTTAAAGGGTGGGGTTCACGGTTGGTCACCTGAGGCCATGCAGTTCAAACCGCTGACCAGAGAGGAGAGAGCAGGGATTGTGGGACACCTACCCGAGGCCAGCTGCAGCGCTGTAATCGAGCAGGGTGTCTACACTGGTACCGCGGCGCTGTAGCCCCGGTGCAGAAGCTGTACGCCTCTTGTCAGGGTGGATTTTTACAGTGCTGCAACTGTGCAGTTTCTGTGCACTAAGTGGCTTGGCAGTGTGCACACCTCAGGAGTTACACCACAGAAATCTGGTTTACTGTACAGAAACCTGCCAGTGTAGACAAGGACGTAGATGGCTTAACTAAGAACCCAAGACTGGTCAAACTGGGTCAGACCAATGGTCCATCTAGCCCAGTGTGCTGCCTGAGAGTGACCAGTGCCAGATGCGTCAGAGGGAATGAACAGAACAGGCTTGTTGACCTGCAAGATGAGGGTTTTTCACCATTGCCTTTAACTTCATTGTTGTTGATTCCTACTTATCCTATCTCACCACACCTCCCCCAAGGTCTCTGGGCAAATCAGGTGTGAACCACTCCTGTGATACAGGCCTGTCCCAATCCAGCTGAATTGAGGCAGACTTTGGGCCAATGTCCGTTTGGAAAAGGCCCACTTAGGCCAGCAGGTTTCTCAAAGTATCTGTTGCTGTGAACAGCATGTAGTGTGGATGTGTGAACCCTAGCATATTAAACATGAAAGAAACACAAGGCCAGCACTGAGGAGGTTTCCAGAGCCAGGCCTGAGGGTGAAACAGTTGTGCTCAAAAGGAAAAGCGGACTCACCACCTATAAAAATAACTGGTTGCAAAAACAAAACAAAAATTAATTAAATAAATAAAAATGAAAAATAAAAAAAACCAACCCAGAAAAGCTCCTATCACACACCCATCACCACTTCAGATTTTGACATCTCCTGCCAAATCACAGCCTCGGGACTCAGCATTCATGTATCCTGCAGTCTGAACTTGGAATCTCATACATTCCCCCATTGGCTACCATCATTTGCCCAGCATGGAAGTGCTTCTTGTCCAACAAGGCAGCCAGATTGGGACCCATAGGCATGGAATGGCTCTGAAGGAATCAGCTGTCTCTCTCTGTGCTTCATCTAACTTTGGAGCCAAATGATAAAAGACGGTTGTTCCCAATTTAATAATGGCGTCCTTTATGAGTGTGCCAGTTAATTAGGGAGCAGGTTCTAAAAATAGTTTACCTGGGCCACAGGTCACCATAGCTTCCATCTCTGGGGTGAAAACCAACCACTAGTATCTGCAATTTCTACCCGAGTTCTTGTCAAATCTTTGACCTTACGTGGGGTAATTTCACACTTCTCTGGAATAGAATTCTTCACCAACTGCACAACAGATCAGTAACGACAGTGAGGTACAACTCCCCCAACTATGCCCTTTTATTTCTTTAATCTGGAGGCACAGATTTAAATTAGGGACTAAATTCAGGTGCAGCTTAGAATCCCTGTAAGACAGCAAATGTCAGGTCTCTATTAAAAATAGGATATTTCTGCAGCTATAGCACATTCAACACGGATTTCATTTTCTACACATTTGCAGCATCTCCCAGGGGTGAGCTGAACAGAAATGTCACTTCCATTTTTCCATCCCTACCTCAATAGGGATTGTATTTCCCAAATAATAGGCAACATGCACCTGATTAGGAAGGAGATCTCTTCAGGAGCGACCTCCTGCAGGGCCTGGGCCACAACTGCTTTGGTCGTGAAATACATGGGTATTTTGCTTAGTTCCAAATCATTTACTAGGGAATCCTCTTCCCAGCCCTTTAGAAAAAATACTGACCTAACCAATTGAACAACAGGGGGATTGGAATGGTGATGGGGAATAAGGGAATCCCTCTGACTTACCTTAACTACGTCTGTTGTTACAGCAGGTGAAATGACATTTTCCCCTATCCCTGCCCTGTTCCTGCTCTTTCTTATAGTTCAATATATTTTAAGTGAGGAAAATAGTAGCAAAAATATCTGCTCTGCAGCACAACCTGAAGCAACATCAGAGCAACTGGGAATGAAACAATTGGTTTCCGAAGGGAGAACTCGATGACTAACAATTGCTGTGAAATGGGGGAACAGTATAACCGTGATGCTCAGGGTTTGTTTAGACCAGGGAAAGTGATGGAGTTTAGGTCAGGTCAAGGGGAAAGCTAATGCCAACCCCTGCACCTGGGCTGCATCTGCACAACAACTCTAATTGTCTTTTTACACCAAGATCATTAACTTGAGCAGCCGACGCCACGTACAGTCCTAGTGGATGTAAGGCACAGATACTTTTTGCCTCAGTGTACCTTGTTGGGATCAAACCTCCAGGAGCTGATGAACATTCCTGGCTCAAAAGGAAAGGAGTTGATAGAAAAGATCACAGGACAGACCCCAAAGAAGGGTGAGCTGCAAAAGGCAGAAGCAGGCAACTGATCTGGTGGAGCTGAGGGAACACGGTGAAGATGGTGCAAAAATCACAATGTGGGAATTAGGAAATGTGATTTTTTTTAAAATGTTGCCCAGCCCTAACCAAGGGATTTATTACAGTTCTCTCTCATGTGGATTTTCTGATGTCTGATAAGGTGTGAGCTCTGACTGAAGCTTTTCCCGCACTCAGTGCATGTGTGGGGTGACTCCCCCGTGTGGATTCTCTCATGTCTGATAAGGTGTGAGCTCTGACTGAAGCTTTTCCCGCACTTAGAGCACGTGTACGGTGTCTCCCCTGTGTGGATTCTCTGATGTGTAATAAGGTGAGAGCGCTGACTGAAGCTTTTCCCGCACTCAGTGCATGTGTGGGGTGACTCCCCCGTGTGGATTCTCTGATGTCTGATAAGGGCTGAGCTGTAACTGAAGCTTTTCCCGCACTCAGAGCACATGTAGGGCGTCTCCCCTGTGTGGATTCTCTGATGTCTGATAAGGTCCGAGTTCTGACTGAAGCTTTTCCCACACTCGTGGCATGTGTAGGGCGTCTCCCCTGTGTGGATTCTCTCATGTCTGATAAGGTGACAGTGCCAATTGAAGCTTTTCCCGCACTCAGAGCATGTGTAAGGCCCCTCTCCTGTGTGGATTCTCTGATGTAAGATGAGGGCTGAATGATAAATGAAGCATTTCCCACACTCAGAACATTCATAAGCTTTCTTACCCATGTGGATTTTCCTATGTGTGATAAGGGCAGAGCTCTGATTGAAGCTTTTCCCGCACTCATGGCACATGTAGTGTCTCTCTTCCAAGTTAATTCTGTCGCTTGTTATAAGGTCTGAGTGGCTACTAAAGTTTTCCTCTGGCCTCTGCTGAGTCTCACAGGCTTTTGGTTTTTCTGGGAGTGCATAACTCCCGGAAACATTCCCTTTGGATCTTCCTGATAAAGTTCCATGTGGTACTCCTTGCTCAGCATCTTCCTGCTGGAGTGTCTCCTCCTCATTCTCACTCACCATCCCATCACCTGATGGGAGAAACAGAGAATCCAGGCATAGGTCACTACCTGCGCCAGAAAGAAAGAAAATTTCAGAGAGAGGAATGGAAAAAGGGATGAACAATCCAAAATATGTGTGGGAGAGGTCAATCCTATCAGGAGCTGATTTTCCCCAAAGCCTTCCCCAGAGGAGAGAGGAAGGGATCAGTTTTGGTCTGCATCTCATGAGAACACTCAGGGGAAAGCGAGATCAGGGAGCAACCTGCTGCCAGTTGTCAGTCAGAATAGGAGGGAAGCCATGAGTGACATCTGCCATAATGATTCCACATCTGCAGGGAACAATCCTGAACTTGAAGAGCTCACAGGATCTTTGTAGGGCATCCCAAATGTTTCCTGCATTCCCACACAGTTGTTGAGTTGGTTTAACCAAGTCCTCACCTGTGCAGGCAGCTCTTGGAAGCACTTCTTTCTCAGAGCCCTGGAGGTCTGGGACCCACGGCTCTTCCCCTCGTTCCAGCTGCGAGATCACATCAGGTTTGGAAACTGGAAACCCTACTGCAGGCAAAGAAAACCAGGGAGGTCAGTGGAATTTGTGGGATACTTGTCACAAAGAATAGTCCACGGTTTTAACCCCCAGCTCATTTTTAAGCAGTAACATCCCAAGGCCAGCTTCCTTGGCTCCAAGTGGCAGGAGAGTTATTATAATAAATCATATGAATTACCTTAGTGCCTAAGGACCAACTAACAGTGGGTCCCCATTGTGCTAGGCAAAGCACAAACAGAGAACAGTAGATGGCCCATGCCCTGAAGAATTTACAATCTAAATATACAAGACAGACACAGAATGGGGGAAGGGGTAGAACCCACTGTTAGGTGTATTTTTATCACGTAGCTGGTTACAGGGTGTAGATGAGCGGACTCACCCCTGCGGTGCCTTCTGCTGGTGACTCCTGGGAATTAGCTCATTCCAGCTCTGGAGCGCCTTCTGCAGGCCGGTGATCCACCTGTCCTCTGGCCCCCCTGCCCCTCCCTGGACCCGGTGCCCCTTTATTTGGGGTGCTACCCACTGGCAGTACCCAACCCATCTGGGTCTCCCCTCCCTGGGGAACCCCCAAACCACTATCCCCACTTTGCATCAGTTACTGCCTAGTCTCCATCTAGCCCCCGTTCACTGGGGCAGACTGCAGTGTCAGCCACTCACTATAGGCAAAGGGGTTTGGACCTGCTGCCTTTGCCTACCCCTAGGCTGCCTCTGCAACCCCCAGTACCTGTTGGCTTTGTGCTAGGCAGCAGCCTGGGGCTTTCCAGGCAGGAGCTCCCCAGCTTCTCTGCCTTTCCCCAGCCCTGCTCCACTCAGGTACCCTGTGTCTAGCTCCCTGCAGCCAGGCCCTTCTTCCTCTACAGGCAGAGGGAGACTCTTGTCTGCCCCTGGCTTCTCTGTCTTTATAGGGCCAGCTGAGTCTGTCTGGGGCATGGCCCCAGCTGCAGCCACTTCCCCCAATCAGCCCAGCCTAAAGGCTGCTTTCTCCAGCCACAGCCCCCTCCCAGGCTGTTTTTAATCCTTCAGGGCAGGAGCAAGGGACCACCCTGCTACACAGGGGTATAAAAACAAAATCAAAATCACAGTCTGCCTGTGTCTGGGCCTTCTCTCACTAGGATCGTCTGAGGCCTTGTTCTTAGGCTAAGGCCTTTGCTAAGCAGCAGGGGCAGCCATAAGCTGGGAAGCAAAGGGTCACATCCTCACACCCCAAACCAGTCACACTGAAATAAGGTGCTACTGGGCTGTTAGGAGGATGATCCTGTCCTGATAGTGCCCATCACCACCAGATAAAGAAACAGATCTTAAAATGGTTAAAGAAAACCTAGTTTGACAGCAGCCTGTCTGGCAAGAAATCCCTTATCAATGCTTGTGGTTGTGAAAAAGATGGTTACTCACCGTAGTAACTGTTGTTCTTCGAAATGTGTTGCTCCTATCCATTCCAGTCAGGTGTGCGCGCCGCGCGTGCACGGCTCTTCGGAACATTTTTACCCTAGCAACTCCGGCGGGCCGGCTGGGCGCCCCCTGGAGTGGCGCCGCCATGGCGCTGAATATATACCCCAGCCGGCCCGTCCGCTCCTCAGTTCCTTCTTGCTGGCTACTCCGACAGTGGGGAAGGAGGGCGGGTCTGGAATGGATAGCAGCAACACATCTCGAAGAACAACAGTTACTACGGTGAGTAACCGTCTTTTCTTCTTCGAGTGATTGCTCCTATGCATTCCATGTAGGTGATTCCCAAGCCTTACCTAGGCGGTGGGGTCGGAGCGAGACGTGGCAGAGTGTAAGACTGCGGAGCCGAAGGCTGCATCGTCTCTGGATTGCTGCACCAACGCGTAGTGGGAAGCGAAGGTGTGAACAGAAGACCAGGTGGCCGCTCTACAGATGTCCTGGATGGGAACATGGGCCAGGAAGGCGGCAGACGAGGCTTGCGCTCTTGTCGAGTGAGCAGTGAGGCGGCATGGTGGCACGCGAGCAAGCTCGTAACATGTCCGGATACATGCCGTTACCCAGGAGGAAAGCCGCTGCGAGGAGACCGGCTTGCCTTTCATGCGGTCGGCAACCGCCACAAACAGCTGTGGCGAACGCCGGAAGGGCTTCGTCCGCTCGATATAAAAAGCGAGAGCCCTGCGGACGTCCAGGGTGTGAAGCTGTTGCTCACGAGGTGAGGCGTGCGGCTTCGGGAAGAAGACCGGAAGGAAGATCTCCTGATTGAGGTGAAAGGCCGACACCACCTTAGGGAGGAAGGCTGGGTGTGGTCGGAGCTGCACCTTGTTTCCGTGGAAGAGGGTGTATGGTGGACTAACCGTTAGGGCCCAGAGCTCAGAAACTCGTCTTGCCGATGTAATTGCGACTAGGAAGGCTGTCTTCCAGGAGAGGTAGAGTAGAGAGCACGTGGCTAGTGGCTCGAAGGGCGGTCCCATAAGCTTGGCCAGAACGAGATTTAAATCCCAGGCTGGGGAAGGACGCCGCACCGGTGGGTACAAGCGGTCCAGGCCCTTAAGGAAGCGGGAAACCATCTGGTTGGAGAATATGGACCGACCTCCCATGGATGGACGAAAGGCGGACACGGCTGCCAGGTGCACCTTTAAGGAGGAGACCGCGAGTCCTTGTTGTTTAAGGTACCAGAGGTAGTCCAGGATTGTAGGGATAGGGACTAGGAAGGGATTAAGGCCGCGCTCATCGCACCAGAGCGCGAAACGCTTCCATTTCGCGAGGTAGGTGGAGCGAGTGGAAGGCTTCCTGCTTTCAAGTAGGACTTGCTGTACTGCCGCCGAACAGTCCCTCTCTGCGTGGGTCAACCACGCAGGTACCAAGCTGTAAGATGGAGGGACTGTAGGTTCGGGTGGCAGAGTCTGCCGAAGTCCTGTGTGATGAGGTCCGGCCATAGCGGAAGGGGAATGGGATCCCGAACGGAGAGCTCGAGCAGCAGGGTGTACCAGTGCTGCCTCGGCCAGGCCGGAGCGACGAGTATGACGTGGGCCCTGTCCCTCCGAAGCTTGAGTAGCACCCGGTGTATGAGCGGGAATGGAGGGAAGGCGTAGAGGAGGTGATCCGTCCAGGAGCAAAGGAATGCGTCCGACAGGGAGCCTGGGGAGCGACCCTGGCACGAACAAAACAGGTGGCACTTCCTGTTCTCCTTGGAGGCAAACAGGTCTATCTGGGGAAACCCCCACCTCCGGAAAATTGTGTGCACCACATCCGGACGGAGAGACCACTCGTGGGAGAGGAACGACCTGCTGAGATGGTCGGCCAGCGTGTTCTGCACTCCTGGAAGAAAGGACGCTTCCAGGCGAATTGAGTGGGTCACGCAGAAGTCCCACAGGAGCATCGCTTCCTTGCAGAGCAGGGAGGAGCGAGCTCCGCCCTGCTTGTTCACATAGAACATCGCTGTCGTGTTGTCCGTGAACACCGCCACGCAGCGGCCTTGCAGACGGGCGCGGAAGGCGAGACACGCCAAGCGGATCGCTCGCAGCTCCCGGACGTTGATATGGAGGGAGAGCTCTTGGGGCGACCAGAGACCTTGTGTGTGAAGGTCGCCCAGGTGAGCCCCTCATCCCAACGCCGAGGCGTCTGTGGTCAGGGTGACGGATGGGCGAGGAGGGCGGAACGGGACTCCTGCACACACGACCTCTGGGTCCAGCCACCAGCTGAGCGAATCGAGGGTAGGCTTCGTGACCGTGACCACCAATGCGGGCGGTACACCGATGCCAGCCAAGATTGAAATGGGCGAAGGCGCAGCCTGGCATGCGTGGTCACGAATGTGCAGTACGCCATGTGGCCCAGGAGGCGCAGGCAGGACCGAACCGTCGTCGTGGGAAAGGTGTGTAGGTCCCGAATGATGGAGACCATTGTCTGGTGCCGAGATCGAGGGAGGCAGGCCCTGGCTAAACTGGAGTCGAGGACCGCTCCGATGAACTCCACCCGTTGCGATGGAGTTAAAGTGGACTTCTCGGCATTGATGAGAAGGCCCAGGAGCCGAAATAGGGATAGTATTTCCGTCATCTGGTCCATTACCAGCTGTCGGGATGTCCTGCGAACCAGCCAGTCGTCGAGATACGGGTAGACGTGTATGCGACGACGGCGGAGTGCTGCGGCAACCACTGCCATGCACTTGGTAAAGACCCTTGGCGCGGTGGACAGGCCGAAGGGTAGCACCGCAAACTGGTAGTGCACGCTGTTGACCACGAAGCGCAGGTAGCGTCGATGGGGAGGGTAGATCGCGACATGGAAGAAGGCGTCCTTCATATCGAGGGCGGCAAACCAGTCTCCCGGATCCAGGGAGGGAATGATGGTCCCCAGGGTGACCATGCGAAACTTGAGCTTGAGCAGGTACATGTTGAGCTCCCGGAGGTCTAGTATGGGTCGGAGACCTCCTTTCGCCTTGGGGATGAGAAAATATCGGGAATAAAATCCCCTGCCCCGCATGTCGTGCGGCACCTCCTCTATGGCCCCCAAGCTCAACAGAGTCTCGACCTCTTGTAGGAGGAATTGCTTGTGAGAGGGGTCCCTGAAGAGGGACGGGGAAGGCGGGTGGGAAGGAGGGGGCGAAATAAACTGAAGGCGGTACCCATACTGGATAGTACGAAGGACCCAGTTGTCCGATGTTATTTGGGACCACGCCGGAAGGAAGTGGGAAAGGCGGTTGTAAAATAACGGGGTAGGATCCGGGAAGGAGACTGATGGGCCGTCCTCGGGCGTCCCATCAAAAGGCCTGTTTGGGCCCTTGAGGGGCCTTGGAAGGGGCCTGGGCCTGGTTGCGTCTGTTGCCCGATGGTCTACGGCGGTTTAGGTTAGCACGCCGACTATTATATGGCCTTGACCTGGCCTGGGTAAAGGGCCGGTAGGGCTGCTGCCGGAATGACCTCCTCTGGGTAGCCGGTGTGTGCATACCCAAGGTGCGAATGGCAATTCGACCATCTTTGAGGGTCTGAATTCTGGAGTCCGTTTTCTCCGAGAAGAGACCCTGAGTGTCGAACGGGAGGTCTTGAAGGGTGTACTGCACCTCAGGCGGCAAGGTGGAGGACTGCAGCCAGGAGATACGCCGCATGGTCACACCGGAGGCCAGGGTTCTGGCTCCTGAGTCCGCCGAGTCCAGAGCGGCCTGGATGGAGGACCGGGAGGCTTTTTTGCCTTCGTCCAAGAGGGCCGAGAACTCTTGACGTGAGGTTGTTGGGATCAGCTCCGAAAATTTCACCAGGGACACCAAGATGTCAAAGGTGTAACGAGCGAGAAGAAGCAGCAAAGAGTCCTGTGGCACCTTATAGACTAACAGACGTTTTGCAGCATGAGCTTTCGTGGGTGAATACCCACTTCTTCAGATGCAAGTGGTGGAAATTTCCAGGGGCAGGTTTATATATGCAAGCAAGAAGCAAGCTACAGATAACGAGGTTAGTTCAATCAGGGAGGATGAGGCCCTGTTCTAGCAGTTGAGTGAAAACCAAGAGAGGAGAAACTGGTTCTGTAGTTGGCAAGCCATTCACAGTCTTTGTTTAATCCTGAGCTGATGGTGTCAAATTTGCAGATGAACTGGAGCTCAGCAGTTTCTCTTTGAAGTCTGGTCCTGAAGTTTTTTTGCTGCAGGATGGCCACCTTAAGATCTGCTATTGTGTGGCCAGGGAGGTTGAAGTGTTCTCCTACAGGTTTTTGTATATTGCCATTCCTAATATCTGATTTGTGTCCATTTATCCTTTTCCTTAGAGACTGTCCAGTTTGGCCGATGTACATAGCAGAGGGGCATTGCTGGCATATGATGGCGTATATTACATTGGTGGACGTGCAGGTGAATGAACCGGTGATGGTGTGGCTGATCTGGTTAGGTCCTGTGATGGTGTCGCTGGTGTAGATATGTGGGCAGAGTTGGCATCGAGGTTTATTGCATGGATTGGTTCCTGAGCTAGAATTACTATGGTGCAGTGTGCAGTTACTGGTGAGAATATGCTTCAGGTTGGCAGGTTGTCTGCGGGCGAGGACTGGCCTGCCACCCAAGGCTTGTGAAAGTGTGGGATCATTCTCCAGGATGGGTTGTAGATCCCTGATGATGCGCTGGAGGGGTTTTAGCTGGGGACTGTATGTGATGGCCAGTGGAGTCCTGTTGGTTTCTTTCTTGGGTTTGTCTTGCAGTAGGAGGCTTCTGGGTACACGTCTGGTTCTGTTGATCTGTCTCCTTATTTCCTCGTGCGGGTACTGTAGTTTTGAGAATGTTTGGTGGAGATTTTGTAGGTGTTGGTCTCTGTCTGTGGGGTTAGAGCAGATGCGGTTGTACCTCAGTGCTTGGCTGTAGACAATGGATCTTGTGGTGTGCCCGGGATGGAAGCTGGAGGCATGAAGGTAGGCATAGCGGTCGGTAGGTTTTCGGTATAGGGTGGTGTTAATGTGACCATCAATTATTTGCACCGTAGTGTCTAGGAAGTGGACCTCCCGTGTAGATTGGTCCAGGCTGAGGTTGATGGTGGGGTGGAAGCTGTTGAAATCATGGTGGAATTTTTCTAGTCTCCTTCCCATGGGTCCAGATGATGAAGATGTCATCAATGTAGCGTAGGTAGAGAAGGGGCGTGAGTGGACGGGAGCTGAGGAAGCGTTGTTCCAGGTCAGCCATAAAAATATTGGCATATTGTGGGGCCATGCGGGTGCCCATAGCGGTGCCACTGATCTGGAGGTATATGTTGTCATCAAATTTGAAATAGTTGTGTCTGAGGATAAAGGCACAGAGCTCAGCAACCAGTTGTGCTGTGGCATCATCAGGGATACTGTTCCTGACAGCTTGTATTCCATCAGCGTGTGGGATGTTGGTGTAGAGAGCCTCTACATCCATGGTGGCCAGGATGGTGTTTTCTGGAAGGTCACCAATGCATTGTAGTTTCCTCAGGAAATCAGTGGTGTCACGGAGATAGCTGGGAGTGCTGGTGGCATAGGGTCTGAGTAGAGAGTCCACATATCCAGACAGTCCTTCAGTGAGAGTTCCAATGCCCGAGATGATGGGGTGTCCAGGATTTCCAGGTTTGTGGATTTTGGGCAGTAGATAGAATAGCCCTGGTCGGGGCTCTAAGGGTATGTTTATTTGTTCCGGTGTAAGTGTAGGGAGTGTCCTGAGTAGATGGTGCAGTTTCTTAGTGTATTCCTCAGTGGGATCTGAGGGAAGTGGCCTGTAGAATTTGGTGTTGGAGAGTTGTCTGGCGGCCTCCTTTTGGTAGTCAGACCTGTTCATGGTGACAACAGCACCTCCTTTATCAGCCTCTTTGATTATAATGTCAGGATGGTTTCTGAGGCTGTGGATGGCATTGCGTTCTGCACGACTTAGGTTATGAGGCAAGCGATGTTGTCGAGAAGTGAGAAGAGCCATCTGGTTGGCAATCCGGAGCTGGAGGCCACCCGCCGAATAGACCTTCCGGCCCAACAGGTCCATGCGCCGTGCGTCTTTGGATTTTGGCGCCGGAGCGGGCTGCCCATGCCTCTCCCTGTCATTTACGGACTGTACCACGAGGGAGTCCGGAGTCGGGTGCGTATAGAGGTACTCGTATCCGGTGGGCGGGACCGAGTACTTGCGCTCCACGCCACGCGCGGTGGGAGGGACGGACGCCGGTGACTGCCAGATGGTAGTGGCATTCTGCTGAATGGTGCGGATGAAGGGCAGGGCCACCCGCAGCGGGGCCTCAGCTCCAATGACGTTGGTCACCGGGTCGTCATCCTCCGGGACCTCCGCCACGGGGAGGTCGATAGCCTTCGCCACCCGGCGAAGAAGGTCTTGGTGGGCCCGCAAGTGAATAGGAGAGGGGGTCTGCGGTAGAAGCCTCTGCCACCGCCTCATCTGGCGAGGATGATGAGGACAGACCTTGGACCACCGCTTCTGGAGCTGGTTCTTCCAGGGGGTGTGAAGCCGCCTCGGACCCTGGATGCTGCGTGGGACCAGGTGGCGACGGGGCCTCACCCGGTGGTGATGGGGGAGGCCTGCTCACCGTGGCTTCGGGCACCCTATGTTCGGCGCCCACGTGCCTCGGCGGAAAGGGGAGTCCTTGAGGCTCGTGGTAGGCCCAAGGGACCCAAAAACCCCACTGCTGTGGTCCGTGGTCCTGGCCTTGGGGGTCGGCCCGGAGATCTCTCCCGCTGCCTGCCTGAGAGGCGACTGAGGGCTGACGAGAAGGCAAAGGCGGGGCAGAGGCGCTGAAAGATTGCGCCGTGGATGCCGGCAGTAGGTCCCTGGGCGGTGCCGAGGATCGGTGCCGGTCATCGCGGTGCCGGGATGGAGAGCGGGACCAGCGACTGTTGCGGTGCCGGGAGCTCGACCGGTGCCGGGAGCTCGACCGTGACCTCGACCGACGGTGTCGGGAGCGGCTTCGGGAGTCGCGGTGCCGGGAACGGTACCGGGATCCGGACCTCCCTCGGTACCGACGGTCGGGTGACCGGGACCGGGAGCGTCTCCGGGAGTGCGACCAGTACCGCGATGTTGAGCGGTACCGGGACTGCGACCGCTGCCGAGACGGAGAGCGGTACCGCGATGGTGAACCCGGTGCCGAGATCTGGATCGGCGTGGCGGTGACCGTCTGCGGGACCGGGAGCGGGACCGACGTCTATCTCGTCCGTCAGGGGGAGGCGGCCGCATCATCGCCGGCTTGCTCGCCGACTGAACGGCCCGCACCGGCGGTGCCGGGGGCCGAAGGCTCGGTGCCTCTGTGAGCTCGATGAGCTCTCACGCCGACGAGAATGTCTCGGGCGTGGACGGGAGCTGCAGCTCAACCGCGGTTGGCACCGGGGAGCAGGGTGGTACCGGATTCAACGGCTCTTGCGGTGCTGGAGTCGACGGTACCGTGCACGGTTTGTGCACCGCCGCAGCCGGTACCGGAGGCGCCGGTGGTGGCTGGGCAAGCGGTCCCGTAGCATGCGGCTTAGAGGCCGTCTGCGCCATCTTCCGTTTTCTCGTTGGAGAGAGGGAACGGTGCCGGGACGCCGGTGCCGGCTGCGGAGCTCGAGCAGTCTCGGTACCGGAGCGGCTCGGGGCCGCCGGTGCGCTGCGTGCCGAAGACGATTTCGGTGCCGCTGGGGTCGGCGCAGGAGGTTGAAGTGTCGCCTCCATAAGGAGCTGCTTCAGGCGAGTGTCCCGCTCCTTTCTAGTTCTCGGCTTAAACGCCGTGCAGATGGGACACTTATCTGGACGATGGGTCTCCCCGAGGCAGCGCAGGCAGGAGTCGTGCGGGTCCCCGACAGGCATGTGCCGCTGGCAAGCCGCACAGGGCTTAAACCCCGGTGCCTTGGGCATGAGCCCACACCGGTTGTGGAAGAAGAGGGGCTAAACCCCCCTAATTCCCTTACTATACTATATCTAATGTGATGGAGCAAGGCCGGATGGCTACAGGAAAGTACTGAGGAGCAGGTATGTTAGCTCCAGGCTAAGCAAATCCCTAGTACCATGGGAACCAAAATGGCAGTTGCTCCAGGCTAATCAAGGCACCTGGGGCCAATTAAGAACTTTCTAGAAGGCACCGGAGAGAGCTACATTGATTGGAGCACCTGCAGCCAATCAGGACAGGCTAATCAAGGCACCTGGTATAAAAAGGGGAGCTCACTCCAGTCTAGGGGGAAGGAGCCAGAGGAGAGAAGTGTGTGTGAGGAGCTGGGAGCAAGAGGCACAAGGAGCTGAGACTGAGAGGGTGTGCTGCTGGAGGAGTGAGGAATTATCATACCATCAAGCATTATCAGACACCAGGAGGAAGAACCTGTGGTGAGGATAAAGAAGGTGTTTGGAGGAGGCCATGGGGAAGTAGCCCAGGGAGTTGTAGCTGTCATGCAGCTGTTATAAGAGGCACTATAGACAGCTGTATTCCACAGGGCCCTGGGCTGGAACCCGGAGTAGAGGGTGGGCCCGGGTTCCCCCCCAAACCTCCCAACTCCTGATCAGACACAGGAGTTGTTGATCCAGACTGTGGGTTCCACCAGAGGGGAAGATCACTGAGGTGAGCAAATCTGCCAAGAAGCGCAGGACCCACCAAGGTAGAAGAGGGACTTTGTCACACTAACTAAACTTATTCAACTAATCTAACAACTAAACTAACTTAACCAACTATGTACACGCAGGGAAATGGAGAAACGCTAGGGCTGTGGAGGTAAAGGAGCACTCCACTGTTCCAACTGGCTGTCACTGGCGGTAAGAAGGAACTGAGGAGCGGACGGGCCGGCTGGGGTATATATTCAGCGCCATGGCGGCGCCACTCCAGGGGGCGCCCAGCCGGCCCGCCGGAGTTGCTAAGGTAAAAATGTTCCGAAGAGCCGTGCACGCGCAGCGCGCACACCTACATGGAATGCATAGGAGCAATCACTCGAAGAACCACCCTCATTTCTGTATTGTTTTATCTTTATGGCCACCACTTTTACAATGTTAAACAGTCTGGTTCTCTAACTGGTTTTGTCTGCTGTATAATTAATTTTGCTAGATGTAAGTTAATTAGGGTAGTGGGATACAATTGGTTAGAGAATTATGTTTCAATGTGTTAGGATTGGTTAATTAAATTTCAGTACAATGATTGGTTAAGCAAAGGTATAGCTGACAATGTTACTATATAAACTTAGTCAAACAGGAGGGGGAGCAGGGAACGGGGACACAGGGTAAATGCTCTGCGGCATCAGAGCTGATAAGGGGGACACGGGGAAAATGCTCTGCGGTGTCAGAGCGGATAAGGGGGACACGCTGCCGAAGACCCCAGGCCTCCTGAATCCTCTGGGCAGCCCTGAGTGACAATCATTCCCTTGTCTCTGTCGGGTATTCCATAGATGTAGGTTACTCCCAGCCTGTCCTTAATGACCCATTCATATCACCCCATGACAGCTACGTGACAAAACACCTCACGTCTCCTGCTCTTTATAATCACAACAATACCAATGACAGCAGGAAACTGAGGTGTGCATTGGCATCATACAAGTATCACAAAAAGTCCCACCTCTATCTCAGACACACTGCTCACAGCCCCCGGAGAGAAAGCAAAGCACAGGAACTGGACGTTAGTCCAGCGAACACAGTGGAGGACAAGCTGCAATCCTCACACCCTGGTCAAAAAGGAGAGGCAGGTGGGTCCCTACCCATAGAGAGGGGCTGGCTGGAGGCCTGATATCTGAGGGGCCATTCCTTGAGCAGACCATGGAGGCAGGTCAAAGGCTTCGCTACCCCAGAACTGTGACATCGCAAAAGCACAGTTTGGGGAATTAGGAAATCTAGTGACTCAGGTGTAATGGGAGGGAGAATTAAACTCCCCCAGTGTGAGGAGAAGGCTGGGGAATTACACACTAACATTCAGGAGCAACAGCCTCTAATTCTTCCGGAAAAGGAGAAGGTCAGAAACAAGAACTGGGCCACGCAGCCTCAGGAGGGACAGGCTCAGAGATCCAAGGAGCCGGGAGGGAAGACAGCTTGTGGCTGCTGCAGATGGGGAGAGGGGGGACAAGACACTCTCCAAACTCTCACTCTTCTTGACCCCGACCTGAGTTTACGATCTATGACCCAGTCTCACGTCTTGTGGGCAATTTTATACTCGCTAGAGGTAACATGTCATGATCAGAGAATTGCTTATTAGCTTGGACCATGCGTGGAGGGGCAAGGAGGTGAACATAAAGAAATGGGTTATTCAGGGCAGGTCGACACTACAGCCGGGATCGACGCTCTGAGATCGATCCAGCCGTGGTCAATTTAGTGATACAATTTAGTAAACATAGCCTAAGCTTGCTACAGTTCAGGGCCTTATATTACGTTGAGGCTTTGTGAGAGTGGTTATGCTGAAGTCTGGGATTTACCTGAGGTTTGGGTAGGGATTCAGGGTTAAAGGTCTGGAATCCCCCACAGCTCTAGATCCCCAAACCTCTCCTCCCTCCCACTGACCCACCCACCCCACTTCCTGGGTGCCCTTCCTCCACACTCCCCTCTCCTTATGGGAGATAAGGGAAAAAAGGGGGACAAAGAAACTTGTCAAAACTTGGATGATGAATAAAGTTATTACTGCTCAGCTTCTTTAGAGACCCCACAGCTTCTAATAACCCAGGGGACAGGACTCCTTACCCAGCGAGGTCACCGTCTCATAGTTCTCCTGCATCACATCCCTGTAGAGGGCTCTCTGAACAGGGTCCAGCAGAGCCCATTCCTCCCTGGTGAAATACACAGCCACCTCCTCGAAGGTCACCGGCCCCTGAAAGAGCAAGAGTCCAACACTCAGTACCTGCTGCCCCACTCACAACCCCACTATTCACGGAACAGCAGCACCAGGGAAATGGAAGCTCCGGGAGGCACATGTTAACAGAGTCCCACCCCACCTTGCTTAGAGCAGCCAGGAGGCATCAGAGGGTGGAAAGAGAGAAACTTTGTGTCTCCCAGCTGACAGACGGAGGCAGGGTCTTCACATTTATCACATAGCTACTAGCCAGGGCTTGATGTAGGAGATAGGGCTGGCTCTGGACCCTACTGGTGTCTCCCTGGTAGGAATCCCAACACTCTCCAAATAAAATATATGGAAGAAAGGGGAACTCAGTAGTAAAGAATCTAAGTTAGAAGGTCAGAATTGTAGAAAGTTGGCAAGGGAAGCTATCAGAAATCAATGATCAACCAATGAAAATAAGAAGGAAGTTTTTAAAAGTACAAAATTAATCCTAACAATGGTAGTGGTACATTACTAGATGGAAATGGCAGAATTAACAACAATCATGCAGAAAAGGTAAAATGTTCAATAAATATTTCTCTCCTGGATTTGGAGAAAAACAGATGATGTAACTCATATCATAAGGTGTTGACGCTGACAGTCTTTCCATTCCAAAAGTAACTCATGAGGACATTAAACAGCAGCTATTCAAGTTAGATGTGTTTAAATCAGTGGGTCCAGATAACTAGAGTTCTGAAAGATTTGCTGGAGGAGCGTGGTGGACTGTTAATGTTGATTTTAATTAGGACTTGGAACACTTGGGAAATTCCACAAGACTGGAATAAAGCTAATGCTGTGCCAATATTTAAAAAGTATAAAAGAGATGACGCAGCTAATTACAAGTGTGTCAGTCTGACATCGATACTGGGCAAGAGAATGGAGCAGCCGATACTAGATTTCATTAATAAAGAAAGGAGGGTAATATAATTAGTACCCATTAAAAAGGTGTAGACACAATAGATCCTATCAGACTACCTGGATATCCTTACTGGATGAGATCAAAAGTTTGGTTGCAGCTAATAGTACTGATGTAATATACGTAGGCATATGAGTTGGTTCAGCACAATATTTTGACTAGAATGTACAAAATACACAGGGCATACATTAAATAGATTAAAAACTGGGATTTTAAATAGGGAACCACGGTCGAGTAGATTTCTTTCTAGCGGGTTCCCGCAAGGATTGGATCTTGGCCCTGTGCTATTTAACATTCTTACCAATGACCTGGAAGAGAATATAAAATCATCACTGATAATGTTTGCATTTGCCACAAAGACTGAGGATGGGGGGTAACTAATGAAATGTCAGTAGGTTCAAGTTTCAGCACTGGGAGTCTGGGAAGTTTTCCCAGCCCTGGCTGGAGGGTTATTTCCTGTTCCACAAAGAGGGAAAGTTCCATTCCCTACACTTGTGCGTTGACATTAGGACCTATCTGACACTACAGCCCATATTCAGCATAGTGGCAGGATTATAATATGATTAGGACATGAGGCATTTTGTACAAGATGAGTCATGTGCGGTGTCAGTGGAAAAGTTATGATTTGCTGAATATGATACCTGTGTGCATGGATCATGTTTTGTATCTGAAGTTATGGATATTGACTCTGTATCTGTCTTTCAAATGTGCTTACTCTGGGTAACACCCATAACGAGCCTTTCAGGTACAATGAAGAAGCCAGACAGTGCTGATGGTTCAGCAACAAAGACATGTGACCAGACCACATGACAATGAACTTTATTTTGGTACCTGTATTTTTCCACAAACTGGACTGGGAACTTAGTTTAGAACAAAGGGTTCCTGCTATATGGAAAAGCTACATAAGGTGGGTGTGACATCATCTCTTGGCCTCATTCCCCGCACAAGAAAACTCCTGGAAGCACCTGAGGAACAAAGACTGAAGTGGGACTGCTTGTAGCGTCAGTCAGGGTGAGAAATTGCTAATTCAAATTCTATCCATCTAGTATGTTAGGCTTGGTTTGAGTTTTTGGTTATTTGCTAAGTAATCTGCTTTGATCTGTTTGCTAACACTTATCGCAGGGAAATTGGCTGTTGTCTTCTCTCTCTCCTTGAGTGGCTCAGGTAAAGCACTCAGGTAGCTTAGCTGGGTGTATGGCGCCACCTGCTGTCGTGCTGGGTGATAACAGGCCCTGGAGAGGCTGGCTGAATCTCCAGCAAATCAGTGTGAGAAGGGCCAGCCCAGCTTGAGGGTTAGAGGGCACAGCGGTTCCCAGAAGCTCCCCAGACTGCACCCCGGGGTGACAACCCATCACACCCTAGAGTACACAAGTCTCAGCAGGTTTGTCACATCCTGTCCCCTCCCTTTCTCCACCCAAGGTACTTCCTGCCTCCCACCACCTCTAGCAGCTCCCACCAGTGGTGAGCTCCAGCCGGGTCGCATAAACCGGTTGTTAAATTTAGAAGCCTTTTTAGAACTGGTTGTTCCAGGACAACTGGTTCTAAAAAAGCTTTTAAATTTAACAAAGGCTCGGGCAGCTGTCCACCCGGCCCCTGCTCCCCTCCCCCTCTCCTCTGAACGCTCCGCCCTCCTTCTCCTCCCCCTCCCCTGCTTCCCACGAATCAAATGTTTGCGGGAAGCCTGAAACAAGCAGCAGACAGGTAAGCTGGGCCGAGAGGGGCGGTGGGACGGCGCGCGCGGCCCAGTCCGGCTCCACCTGAGCAGCTCCCCCTGGCACTGGCTGAGCGCCCCAGCCGGGTCCCGGCTAAGCACCCCTGGCTTGGGCTGGTCCCGGCCGAGCGGCTCCGATCCGGCCCAGCACGGGCCCTGCAGCACCGGTCCCGGCCGAGCAGCTCCAGCCCGGATCAGGGAGTCGGGTCCTGCAGCCCTGTCGCGGTCCCGGCACAACGGACCCGGTCCTGGCCCCAGGCAGTGTGGTAAGGGGGCAGGGAACAGGGAGAGGGTGTTCGGTGGCTTGTGGGGGGCTGGATAGGGGTTGGGGCGGTCAGAGGGCAGGGTACAAGGGGGTTGAATGGGAGCAAGGGTCCCGTGGGGCAGTCAGGAAGGAGCAGGGGTTGGATGAGGTGCTGGGGGGCAGTCAGGGACACAGAGAAGGGGTGGTTGGATGGGGCAGGGGTTCCAGGGGGGCATCAAGAATTAGAGGAGGGGTTTGATGGGGCGGCAGGGGACAGTCAGGGGACAGGGAAGGGGGGGATGGGTCAGGGGTCCCCACGGAGGGTGTCAAGGAGCATGGGGGGTTGGATGGGGCAAGACCCCCGGGGGGAGCATGACCCCCTCGTGAGGTGAGGAGGGAACCTGTTGTTAATATTTTGGCAGCTCATCACTGGCTCCCACCATCCTGTACATTTACTGCTTCTCTCCCTCCAAGCAGAACCCACCACCACCTCCCTGAGAATCCCTTACCTGAGCCAGCTCCATTGCAGCCATTTCCTTCCCGCTGGGAGGAGGGGATGATCTGGAGCAAAGTGTGGACGCTAATCTGTAGCCTGCCAGGGCGAGAAGGGCAATGTGAGAGAATTCAGACAGGGCTTCTGTCCTTTCCACATGTCGATTCCCCCCAGCATTGTTCCCTGCTAATGGACATTCTAGGTTCTGCCACACTGTGAAGCACAGAGTGACCTTCTCCCAGTACAGGCCTAGCCCCCTCCTACCAGGGTGTAACCCTCTGACACATGGTGAAACCCTCCCAGCAGCAGAGTCTCTCTGTTACACTTATCAAGTTTGCGGAAGATACCAAGCTGAGAGGGGTTGCAAGGACTTTGGAGGATAGAACTGAAATTCAAAATGATCTGGACAAACTGGAGAAATGGTCTGAAGTAAATAGGATGAAATTAAATAAGGACAAATGCATAGTACACCGCTTAGGAAGGATCAATCAGTTGCACACATACAAAATGGGAAATAACGGCCTAGGAAGGAGCGCTGCGGAAAGAGATCTGGGGGTCGTAGTGGATCACAAGCTAAATAGGAGTCAACAGTGTTGCAAAAAAGCAAGTATCATTTTGGGATGTATTAGCAGGAGTATTGTAAGGAAGACACGAGAAGAAATTCTTCTGCTCTCCTCCACACTGATTAGGTCTCAACTGGAATAGTGTGTCCAGTTCTGGGGGCCACATTTCAAGAAAGATGTGGACAAATTAGAGAAAGTTCAGAGAAGAGCAACAAAAATGATTAAAGATCTAGAAAACATGACATATGAGGGAAGATTGGAAAAAACTGGGGAAGACTCAGAGGGGACGATCACAGTTTTCAAGTACATAAGAGGTTGTTACAAACATGCCGGAGAAAAATTGTTCTTCTTAACCTCTGAGAATAGGACAAGAAGCAATGGACTTAAATTACAGCAAGGGCGGTTTAGGATGGAGATTAGGAAAAAAAAACTCCCTGTCAGGGTGGTTAAGCACTGGAATAAATTGCCCAGGGAGGTTGTGGAATCTCCATCATTGGTGATTTTAAAGAGCGGGTTAGACAAACACCTGTCAGGGATGGTCTAGATAATACTTCGTCCTGCCTTGAGGGCAGGGGACTGGACTAGCTACCTCTCGAGGTCCCTTCCAGTTCTGTGATTCTAAGAACCAAAGGCCAGAGAAGAACAGAATCAAAGGAGTCACTCTGGGGATTCTCCCTGTCATTGTCCCCAAGGCAGCTCTCTCAGGTTTAGAAGAGTGGTTTTGTGAAAGTTACTGGGGGCCCCCCTTAATAGCTTACAAGTGGCCAGTAGGGGGAAGCATTAGCCTCATGTACACAGTAACCTGAACTTTTGAACTATCTTTTCTCTTCTGCCTCAAAGCAGAGAAATCTTGCTCCAAGCCAGTTTTCACTGACCAGATAACGGTTTCACAGGGTCTGGCAACCACCAATGAAGCGTTAACACGACTTGGTCTTTGTCTGAACGTGTATAAAGGATCTGTAAAACTTGTGTCAGGCAGAGTCTTCTGTATCTATTTACAGGGCTCTCCTTTCTTCTGCAGAATAAAGCATCTTTCCTTATCCCTGTCAGGCTGTTATTGGCTCTCAGCTAGACGGACCCGATATTTCGGTAACAGTTTGATGCTCCAGCCTTTATACAGTCTCTCCTGGCAGTGCCCCTTTCATGGGCTGGGCCTAGTTTTAGCCTTTGGGAAGCGTGACCCCGGGGGCGCTGAGACTGGGCCTTCTTGCCGCAGCACATCTTGTTTCTTTCTGTGGCTCCCCAGTGAGTCCCAATGAGTAGATACTCCTCATACTGACTGTGAACATAAGAGCGGCCCACTGCGTCAGAGCAATGGTCCGTCTAGCTCAGCGGCCAATGCCAGGTGCCCCAGAGGGAATGAACAGAACAGGTAACCATCAAGTGATCCACCCCGTCACCCATTGCCAGCTTCTGGCAAACAGAGGCTAGAGACACCATCCCTGCCCAGCCTGCCTGTGACACTGGCAGATGAGGTGTTAGCTGTTGCAAAAGCCCCCATGTCTTCATTGAACATGGACAAACACACAGTGGAATCAGTCTGACTCACCTGTGTTAGTATTGTTAAAACAGGTATTAGGATTATAAGAACATGTTTAGACTTTATTGAATGCTTTACTGAGTTGCTGCCTGGGTTAACATCTGACTAGTTGCATTGTGAGCCTCTGTGGCTCTGTAAATCACCAGAGAGGAGAGAGACTTTACCTAGGTGAAGCGCTGATTGACAGCCAAATGCATTACACCCTGCAAAGGAATTTGCAAATCAAGTGCCCAATCAAGAAACACTTAAAGGACCTTGAGGAAACTCCAATCCACATACCCTGGTGGGCCGGGCCAGTTTCTTTACCTGCCACGTCCACGGGTCGGCCGATTGCAGCTCCCACTGGCTGCAGTCTGCCGTCACAGGCCAATGGGGGATGCAGGAAGCGGCGCAGGCTGAAGGATGTGCTGCCTGCCACTTCCCACTGCCTCCATTGGTCTGGAGTGACAAACTGTGGCTAGTGGGAGCTGCGATCGGCCAAACCTGCCAACATCGCAGGTAAACAAACTGGCCCGGCCTGCCAGGTTGCTTACCCTGGTGAGCCGCGTGCCAAAGGTTGCTGATCCCTGAGCTAAAATATTTAAGAGACAAGTCAGTTGAAAATACAGTGGTGCAAGAACAAAATAACATCGCTTCCCATTGTTACACAGCTTCCAGCTGCTGGAGGCTGCAATCCCCTGTCGTTAACATGGTTATTGGGCTGAAATCTCCCCTTGGCCAGTCAGAGACAGACACGTACCTGTGTCGCTCCCCAGCTCCCGTTGCAGCGTCTCTAGGGGAAGGAGAAGATGGGAGAGGTGAGAATTCAGGCCCTCACATTCATGGAGAAACCCCCATTGCTTATTAATGGAACTGCTGTTAACGACGAGATGGTGACAGAGATCAGAGGCCAATAACACAGCCGCTGCAGACAGAGCCAGCCCCACAGGGCTGCTCCATGGGGAAGGGTGACTCGCTGAGCTGGGCTGTGAGATGGAGCCCAGGATCAGTGACATCACTAGAGTCCTCGACTCCTCGTCAGGGTCGCTCTAACCAGAGGAGACGCCACCCCCAGACTCCAACTCACCTTTGAATCCCAGCAGCACCTCCTGCAGCACGGCACTTTGCAGAGAGAAATCGCTGAGTCTCTTCTCCAGCTCCGCAAACGACGGCTCTGGCTTCCCAAACGTCCCGTCCTCCCTGCTGGGGAAAGGAGGGGTGAGAAACAGGCCTGAGCCCCAGACCCTGAGCCCAGCAACCCCCAAACTTCACAAAACCTGGATCTGAGCTTTGTAGCCTGAGATAGTCAATGTCAGGGTGAGTCACCTCAGCCCTGTGCTCCCCAGAGAGGCGGGAAGTGGGGAGACACTAGAGCAAGGAACGGAGACATTGTTCAGGGGCTTTCTCAGGGACGCTCTGGTTCTGTGGGGGGCAGAGCCACCCCCTACGCTGGTTTACTGCAGGAACAAGGGGCACCAGCACGGGGATCATGTGGAAGGGAGGAGACACAGACCAGAGAGTGGGCAGGTCCTACATGCTGACAGTGGCCACAGACAGAGCCCAGGGCTCCAGCAGGGAATGAACGTGGGCCCTTTAATGCCAAAACCCCCCAAACCTTCAGCTGAAGCAGTAACCCTGGGGCGTCCAGCTCATTTGGCAGAGAGGGCCACATTGCACCGTCCGTTACGGTCAGTGGCCAGGGCATCGGGTTAGGACTCTGTGCCCTGCTCCATTCACAGCAGAACACCCACTGCTCTCCATGGGACACCCACGTACGAAGAACAAGGGGGGAATCTGCCCTTCGTATGGGAAATAAAATGTTAGTTCTTAGTATTTTGCCAAGTCTTTGTCTGTCACGTTCAGTGTCACTCAGGAGGAAAACAGCCCCTTCCCGGACACCCTGTAGGGCCCCTGCTGGTTCTTCCCTGTGTTTCCCTGCCTTTCCCACCCTCCTTTCTCCATTTCTCTCTCGCTTCCTTGTCCTTGTGTCTCTCCTCTGTTCTTCCCTCTCTACAGCAACCCCCTATTCCCACCCCACAAAGGCTTCACTCCCCGTTTCACCTGCTCGAGTGATCAGCCAGGGAATGTTTAATGTTCACTTCAAAGTGCTGCCATTTCAGTTGACACCCCGATGACATTAACAGGGGACAGGAGAGTTCACGCTCTCAGAGCTGCGGCTTCAGGCTGCTGGCAGCCCCAGCAAGGCAACACTGTCTCCGTTTACACTGGGGAGGTGCTGAGGGCCGGCAACTCACTTTAACAAATGCGAAAGCTGAGATTCTGCGCCCTCTGAGTACGTGACGTGGCCACGTCAGTCCAGGAGACAGGCCTGGTCTGTCCCATCGGCCCTGGGTCTAGCAGCCCTGCTGTGACCTCATGAGCGACCAGACAGTAACCGGCTTGTCTCCTACCCGAGTCAGCCACTAGGGGAGACAGAATCACACGCTCCCAGGGCAGGGGGCAGCTTCCTATTCAGTGCAGTTATCAAACCTAGCGGCCCATGAGGGGGAGCGAAATGGAGCCCAGGACTTACCTGCCCCCAGTGCTCCCAGCACCCTAAAAAGGAGAGAAAGAGGAGGCCGTCAGGGGGAGTGTCCCTGCGCGGGGAGGCCTCCTGCTCTGCAGGGGTCACCATTGAGGCCTCGGGCAGTAGGGGAATTTCAGGTTTACATTCCCAGAGCTGCTGCAACCCTACCAGCCCCAGCAAACCCTGCGGGCAGGTCCCACTCTGGAAATCTTCTCCCCGGGCACTTTACAGGCAGAAGATATTTCTCTGCATTGAGAATCAAATTCCCCCCAGGGCTGAGAGACCCGGAAGGCCCCTGGCCCCACTAAACCCATTAACCTGCAGTGACAGGGGCCTTAGGCCTGGCTCGGGACCTCAGCATGGTGGGGGAGGGGATTTCACCCTCCAAGTGCAAATGCAGAGAGACATTTCCAGGAGAGAAGGTCTTGGGGCTGCAGCATCCAGGACTCCCAGGGCCCATCCCTGGCGCCGCTGCCAGACTCACTGGGTGACCTTGGGCAGGGCTCTGCCCCTCCCTCTGCTTCACTTTCCCCATTTGTCCCATAGGGATAATGCCCCTGACCCCTCTCTGTAAAGGGCTTTGGGGTCTAGGGCTCAGAAGCGCCTAGAGAAACGCTGCGTATGATCATTGCAATGACAGCCTGACCTGCAGGGGTTGGCTCAGCAGCTGCTGCCCCTTCTCTCCTCTCCTCTCGCTGAGCAGGGAAATCTGCCAGGACAGGCTGCAGACGCCCTCATCCCTTCGCTGGACAATGGCTCCCTCCAGCTCCTCCAGCCGGGACAGCAGCCGCTGCTCCTGCTCCTCCAGAAACCCTCGCAGCTCCTGCCACTCCCAGACGATCTTCTGCCTCTCGGCTGCCGTCTGTTTCTGCAACAGGGAGAGGGCGGCTCAGTTACAGGGGAACATAGAACATAAGAATGGCCAGACTGGATCAGACCAAAGGCTCATCTACTTCCTTTTGTTTGTTTTAAACCTGCTGCCTATTCATTTCACTGGATGACCCCTAGTTCTTGTGTTATGAGGAGGAAATAACACTTCCTTATTTACTTTCGCCACACAAGTCATGATTTTATAGACCTCCACCATATCCCCCCTTAGTCGTCTCTTCTCCAAGATGAACAGTCTCAGGCTTTGTCTACACTGGCACTTCTCTCCTGCCAACGAAGAGCAGCTACACTGCGCGCCTGTCAGCAGAACGGCTGTAGCGGCACAGTCGTGTGGCTAAAAGAGTGTAGCCATAGCTTCAGTCTTATTAATCTCGCCTCATACGGAAGCTGTTCCATATCCTTCATCATTTTTGCTGACTTTCCCTGAACCTTTTCCAATTCCAATATATCTTTTTTGAGATGGGGCGACCAGATCTGCACACAGTATTCAAGATGTGGACATACCATGGATTTATAATATAGAGGCAATAGGATATTTTCTGTTTTATTGTCTATCCCTTTCCTAATGATTCCCCACATTCTGTTTGCTTTTTTGACTGCTGCTGCAGATTGAGTGGATGTTTCCAGAGAACTATCCACAGTGACTCCAAAATCTCTTTCTTGAGCGGTAACAGCTAATTTAGACCTCATCAGTTTATGTGCATTTGATATTATCTTTTCCAATGTGAACTATTTTGCATTTATCAACATTGAAGTTCATCTGCTCCATAACAGGGGAAAATCATGAATGCACCTGGGGGCAGGTGGCAGAGTTATTTACCAGAACACAAGATCTCTGGTGGTGGGGGATGGGAAGTTCATTTATCCCAGGAAGGGAGGAGGGATCAGAACCGGGGTGAGCTGTACATCACCTACAGGAGGGACACTTCTCCCCAAAACCTCATCAACTTGCACTGAGCCAAATCCTCCATCTCTGCAGCCCACATTTCATCTCCTTCCTCCCCATCCCCCCAGGAGCTAGAAAGGATCCCTGGTCACTGTGACATCCAGACAGCCCGTGGGCAGGGGCTCCGGGCTAACACAGACTGACCCTCTCCTGCCCAGCAGCCTCCTGCGTCCTAAGGGCATCACGTTACCCCCGTGTCTGACCCTGCAGGCTCCCTGGGCTCCAGCGGGGATGGGTCCCTGGCTGAGGCTGGCAGGGTGGGCCCTGCATTCACCAGTCATTCTTATGCCAGGCAAACCTAAGTGGCGGGGGGCTCTGGGCACCTACCAGCAGCTCCTCGCTCTGCCACTCCTCCTCGGCTTTGGCTGCTTCTCTCTCTTTTCCCAGAGGGGCCAGATGCTTTTGTGGTGCCTCCTGGAAGAAGCAGGGGAGGGAGGGTTAGAAACTGCTGCAAACCTCCCAGCTGCCAGATTTCAGGGCCCGTCCTACCCTGCAGAGGCCTGTGCAGGGTCCCTGGGACTCAGACTGAGAGGAGCTGGTGAAACAGGGAGCAGCTTTTCCAGAGGAAACGCCGGGCCCCAGGCTGCAGGGACAGGGGTGCAGCCCAAACCCCAGCTCCCCGGGGCCTCACCCACATCCCAAGCAGCCAACTTCAGACAGTCCCCCACTTTCCCCAGCGCCAGCCCCCAAAGCTCCCACGGGGCCATATCTGAACATGGGATTTCTAGCTTGTGTATGGAAACTTGGTGGACTGCTTCTATCATCAGTCAGGGTGAGAAATTGCTAATTCAAATTCTATCCAGATAGTATGTTAGGCTTAGTTGGAGTTTTTGGTTATTTGCTAAGTAATCTGCTTTGATTTGTTTGCTAACACTTATCGCTGGGAAATTGGCTGTTGTCTCTATCTGTCCTTGAGTGGCTAAGGTAAAACACTCAGGTAGCTTAGTTGGATGCATGGCGCCACCTGCTGTCGTGTTGGGTGATAACAGGGCCTGGAGGGGCTGGCTGAATCTCCAGCAAAGCAGTGAGAGAAGGGCCAGCCCAGCCTCAGGGTTAGAGGGCCCAGCGGTTCCCAGAAGCCCCCTAGACTGCACCCCGGGGTGACAACCCATCACACCCTAGAGTACACAAGTCTCAGCAGGTTTGTCACATCCTGTCCCCTCCCATTCCACACCCTAGATAGTTCCTGCCTCCCACTACCTCTAGCAGCTCCCACCCTCCTATGCATTTACTGCTTCTCTCCCTCCAAGCAGAACCCACCACCAGCTCCCTGAGAATCCCTTACCTGAGCCAGCTCCACTGCAGCCATTTCCTTCCTGCTGGGAGGAGGAGATGATTTGGGGCAAAACGTGCACGTTATTCTGTAGCCTGCTAGGGCGAGAAAGGCAATGTGAGAGAATTCAGACAGGGTTTCTGTCCTTTCCACATGTCGATTCCCCCCAGCATTGTTCCCTGCTAATGGACATTCTAGGTTCTGCCACACTGTGAAGCACAGAGTGACCTTATCCCAGTACAGGCCTAGCGCCCTCCCACCAGGCTGTAACCCTCTGACACGTGGTGAAACCCTCCCAGTAGCTCTGTTACACTTATAAAGTTTGTGGACAATACCAAGCTGGGAAGGGTTGCAAGTGCTTTGGAGGATTGAATTAAAATTCAAAATTATCTGGACAAACTGGAGAAATGGTGTGAAGTAAACAGGATGAAATTCAATAAGGACAAATATAAAGTACTCCACTTAGGAAGGAACAATCAGTTGCACACATACAAGACAGGAAATGACTGCCCAGGAAGGAGCACTGCAGAAACGGATCTGGGAGTCACAGTGGATCACAAGCTAAATATGAGTCAACAGTGCTACACTGTTGAAAAAAAAGCAAGTATAATTCTGAGATGTATTAGCAGCAGTATTGTAAGCAAGACAGGAGAAGTAATTCTTCCGCTCTACTCCACACTGATTAGGTCTCAACTAGAGTATTTCAGAGTAGCAGCCGTGTTAGTCTGTATCCGCAAAAAAAACAGGAGTACTTGTGGCACCTTAAAGACTAACAAATTTATTTTAGCATGAGCTTTCGTGAGCTGCAGCTCACTTCTTCGGATGCATAGAATGGAACACACAGACAGGGGAAATTTATACATACAGAGAACATGAAAAGGTGGAAGTATGCATACCGACAGGCAGAGTCTAATCAATTGAGATGAGCTATCGTTAGCAGGAGGAAAAAAAACCTTTTGAAGTGATAATTGGAGTATTGTGTCCAGTTCTGGGTGCCACATTTCAGGAAAGATGTGAACAAATTTGAGAAAGTCCAGAGAAGAGCAACAAAAATGATTAAAGGTCTAGAGAACATGACCTATGAGGGAAGACTGAAAAAACTGCATTTGTTTAGTCTGGAGAAGATATGATCAGCTTTCAAGTACATAAAATTTTGTTTCAAGGAGGAGGGAGAAACATTGTTCTTCTTAACCTCTGAGGACAGGACAAAAAGCAATGGGCTTAAATTGCAGCAAGGAAGGTTTAGGTTGGACATTAGGAAAAACTCCCTAACTGGCAGAGTGGTTAAGCACTGGAATAAATTGCCTAGGGAGGTTGTGGAATCTCCATCATTGGGGATTTTTAAGAGCAGGCTGGACAAACACCTCTCAGGGATGGTCTAGATCAGGGGTGGCCAACATGTGGCTCTTTAGAATTTAATATGCGGCTCCTTGTATAGGCACCAACTCTGGTGTTGGAGCTACAGGCACCAACTTTCCAGTGTGCTGGGTGTGCTCACTACTCAGCTACAGGCCCTGCCCCCAGTCCACTCCACTCCACCCCTTCCCACCTCCTTTCCTGAGCCTGCAGTGCCCTCACTCCATTAACCCCCACACCCAGTGTCTTGCATAGTGTGAACAGCTGATCGGGAGGTGCGAGGAGGGAGGGGGAGGTTCTGATTATTGTGGCTTCCCATGGGTGGGAGCTGATGGGGGGCTGCTGACGTATTACTGTGATTCTTTGGCAATGTACATTGGTAAATTCTGGCTCCTTCTCAGGCTCAGGTTGGCCACTCCTGGTCTAGATAATACTTCGTCCTGCCTTGAGGGCAGGGGACTGGACTAGCTACCTCTCGAGGTCCCTTCCAGTTCTGTGATTCCATGAACCAAAGGCCAGAGACGAGCAGAATCAAGAAGTCACTCTGGGGATTCTCCCTGTCATTGTCCCCAAGGCAGCTCTCTCAGGTTAACTAAGTTGTTGGATGCTCCAGCCTTTATCCAGTCTCTCCTGGGAGTGCCCCTTTCATGGGCTGGGCCTAGTTTTAGCCTTTGGCAAGCGTGACCCCGGGGGCGCTGAGACTGGGCCTTCTTGCCTCAGCACATCTTGTTCCTTTCTGTGGCTCCCCAGTGAGTCCCAATGAGTAGATACTCCTCATACAGACTGTGAACATAAGAATGTGTTTAGACTTCATTGAATGCTTGTGAGTTGCTGCCTGGGTTAACATCTGACTAGTTGCACTGTGATCCTCTGTGGCTCTGTAAATCACCAGACAGGAGAGAGACTTTACCTAGGAGAAGTGCTGATTGGCAACAGAATGCATTACACCCTGCCTGGCAGGAAAGGTCCATCAACATCAGAGAGACTATTATGGGATGTTAACGAAGACACAAAAAACTGTTGTTGTGCTCTTGACTTCCCATTAGCTGAATTTCCAGCTCAGAGCACATGGTAGGAAGGGGATAAAAAAAAAAAACCATGCAGAAGGAACTGATGATCTGTATGTTGCTAGGACTCTGGGGGGCAAAGTTTCTAGGCATAAGCAAGAGATCCCCAGCTGCTTAGCCGGGGTTAGCCCTAAAGAATATGCAGAGCTTGCTTATAATAGAAGCTTCTATTACCTTTGAAATTTAGGACTGCAACTCGTCCGCATCTATAGGATTACCTGCTTTAACTTTGTAAACAACTCTCCTTTCCTTTTAAATAAGTCTTAATACAGGTTATGACAGGACTGGCTACAAGTGTTGTCTTTGTTGGAAGATCTAAGATTCAGTTGACCTAAGGAAGTGACTGGTCCTTTGGGACTGGCAGTAACTTGAACATTGCTGTGACTCGTGGGGTAAGGCAGTTCTCAACCAGGGGTCTGGGGCCCCCTGGGGGGCCGTGAGCAGCTTTCAGGGGGCTGCCAAGCAAGGCCGGCATTAGACTCGCTCAGGCCCAGGGCAGAAAGCTGAAGTCCCAGCGCATGGGGCTGAAGTCCAGGGCCCTGAGCCCCACCACCAGGGCTGAAGCCAAAGCCTGAGCAATGTAGCTTTGTGGGGGCCCCTGTGGCATGGGGCCCCAGGCAGTTGCCCTGCTTGCTGCCCCCTAACGCCAGCCCTGGCTTTTATATGCAGAAAACCAGTTATTGTGGCCCACGTGGGCCGTGGAGTTTTTATAGCGGGGGGGCTCAGAAAGAAAAAGGTTGAGAACCCCTGGAGTAAGGGACCATCTGTCACAAAGGCGAGCTCACCTGCGTGGTGAGATATATGGGATCACCCAAGGGGACTGTCTGTGATTCCATGTTAATGCTGTTACAGAGCCTGAAGCGTTGACACTGGATTCTAGGTTGGTGAAATCTCCATACAGACCTCACACCCAATTTGGGGTTTGTTCCCTGCTTCTTACCAGTCTGCCCGAGGCTGGTGCTTGTGCTCTCCAGTCACTGGGGACAGCGTTACAGAGAGAGGGGCTGTGACTTCCCCATGGTCACTGAACAGGTCTGTGACAGAGCCAGGAACAGACCCTGTTAGCTCCAGAGCCCCATCACCCGCAGCTTGGGAAGGCCCCCAGAGCACACTGTATTAGGCTGCAGGAAGAGGTGTGCAGGGACTGCAGCTGAGCTGCCCTGCCCAGACAGCCTGTGCATCCATGGACAAACCACCTCGCTGGGGGGTGTCCCCTGGGTCAGGAGAAGTCAGTGTCCAGCCCTCTGGGGCTGTGCTCCTGGCTCATACCTCCAGCACTCACTGCTGCCCCTCCCTTACCAGCTGCACTGTTCAGCCAGCCTCAGGCCTCTGTGAGGTCACTTCCTCCCGCCCCCACCACCTCAAACCTTCAAACTGGGACATGGTGCACCAGTACCAATCAGAGTGCACTAGTGTAAATTCTGTCTGTACTAAGGGTTTGCACGAGTGCCTAAAACACCAGGGTGGCAGAGACCTTCAGAAACAGCAGTACGGTGGCACTAGAACCTATTTCTAGCTCAGTCACGGACAGCCTGGGTGACCTTGGACACATCAATGTTTCTCCTCCCAACTTCAGTCTCTTTACCCAGCTGCCCACTCACTGGGGTCTCCTCTCTCTCCAGAGCTGCTCACCACTACAATCTGTGTGGGTGTCCCCAGAGCTAAGGCAGGTCAGCTCGGGAACAGTCTTACAAGGGGGGCTGGGGAGTCTCTTTCCCTGGAAGTTTTTAAGAACAAGTAGGACAAAGCTCTGTCAGAGATAATCTACAGATACTTGGTCCTGCCTCGGCAGAGAGAGCTGGACTTGATGACATCTTGAGGTCCTATCTAGCCCTACATTTCTGGGATGCGATGCAATATATACATATAAAAACACAACATACAGCTGGAGAAAGCTTCCCACCCGCCGGGCTCCCCTCCATCCCAGAGATACACCATCTGTATCCCTAGACATTCCCAGGCTGGTGTATCTCTAACCTGGTCTTAAAGACCTCCAATGAAGGAAATTTCACAGCCTCCCTTGGAAGCCAATGCAAGGCAAACACTGACCAAAACAACGCTGCACACACACATGCTGGGCTTGGGGTTAACGGGAGAGGCAAGAATTCAAACAATCTGGGTTCAGTTCCCAGTTTTGCCCCAAATTCTCCATGCAAACTTGTTAGACACCGGCAGCTGGCCTGTGCCCACTGACTTGGGCTCACACGGCTCAGGCTGTGGGGGTGTTTAATTGTGGTGTCCATGTTCTGGCTGGGGCTGCAGTCCAAGGTCTGTCCCCCTCCCACCTCGCAGGGTCCTACAGCCTGGCCCCAGCCCGAGCCCAGACATCTACACTGCAATTAAACAGCCCCTTCGCCTGAGCCTGAGTCACTTGGCATGGGCCAGCTGGGGGTTTTTAATGGCAGGGTAGAGATACCCTTGGTGTCTGTGCAGCACCTGTCACAATGGGGACCCTGATCTCAGTGTCTGTGCAGAGCCCTGCACAATAGGGGCCTGACCTCAGTCGGGGACTCTGCAACTCCCAGCATTACGGGATCCCTGATTTTGTTTGGGGTCCCTGCAGCATCTGGCAAAATGTGGGGGCAGGATCTGTCAGGGTCTGTGCAGTGCCCAGTACAGTGGTGGGATGTGATCTGGGTCGGGATCAGTGCAGGGCCAGGCCCAACGGGGACACAGATCTCAGTCGAGGTCTCTGAAGTGCCCATGACAATGGAGGCAGAAATCTGTACCACAGTCGTGCGCTGCCCGGCACAAGGGGGGCCGTGATCTTGGTCCAGGTCTCAGTTTTACCTGGCACAATGGGCGACCTGATGTCTGTGGGTTCTCTGCAGTGGGCTCCACAGCACCTGTCACAACAGTGGTGTCTGACCTCTGTTGGGGTCTCTGCAGCACCTGGCAGAACAGGGCCCAGATCTCACTTGGGGTCTCTGCAGCTCCAGGAACAACAAGGTCCCTGAGTTTGTTTGCTGTCTCTGCAGCACCTGGCACAATGGGAGCCTGATTTCACTTGGTGTTGATGCAGAGCCTGGCACAACAGGGGCTCGGAGCTCAGTCAGGGTCACTGTAGCCCCCGGCACAACAAGGTCCCTGCTCTCTGTAGGGGTCTGTGCAGTTCCTGGCACCACCAGGACCCCAAACTCGGTCAGGGTTTGTGCAGTGCCCAGCACACTGGGGGATGTCAGACCCAACGGGGACACAGATCTCAGTCGAGGTCTCTGTCATGCCCAGAACAATGGAGGCAGTGGTTTGGGTCACAGTCGTGCGCTGCCTGGCACCAGGGAAGCCGTGATCTCGGTCCAGGCCTCAGTTTTACCTGGCACAACAGCGGGATCTAATCTCACCTCAGGTCTCTTCAGTGCCTGGCAGAATAGGGCCCAGATCTCATTTGGTGTCTCTGCAGCACCTGGCAGAACAGGGCCATGCTCAGTACGATAAGAGCCCTGATCTCAGTCACATACCTGGAGAGAAAAGTGTGAAGATTTTTCAGCATTCGATATCAGTATTTCAGAACTGAGGAGAAAATGGGGCACAAACTAAATATTTGGCAACATAATAGAGAGATTATGGGGAGATTTTATGTCAACAGCGCAAGAGAAAAGATGGGAAATTTGAGGGGATTACACAGTGATATTGACTCAACAACAGAATGGGATGGATTCTTCTTGCCTCACACTCACATGGCCGGCAGGGATCCCTGGGTGATGTCTTTTCACAGGGGAAAGGAGGGGGCTGGAGTCAGAAAGTCATATCAGTGGGGAGGGGCTGGCAGTGAGGTCTGGGAATGTGACTAGCAGGTGATGGGGGGGCTGCTGAGTTGGGCAGGGTGGGGGAGGGGAAGGAGCTGGGAGGGGAAACCTGGGGCTGGGCCGTCTCCATGGGGGACACTTGCTCCTCCCTCCCCTTCCTGGCCCTTCCCAGGCCCCGTTGCCAGCAGAGAGTGGCCCCCCCAGCCCAGCCCAGAGGTGTCCCTGTCTCAGGGCCCCCCCAGCCTCTGCCCAGCTCAGGAATCACTCGGGGGAACCATTTCCCACCCGCACAAGGACAAATCCCTGCAGGTGGAAATGGGGGAAACCCCCCAAACCTGAGACCTGAACTGGCCACTGGCGAAGGGGAGAGAAAATGGGGCACAATCGGGGGGGGGGCAGGGAACTTCTCAGGGGTTGGGGGAGGGGGGGTCACCCTGGGCGCTGCTCGTGGCTCTCTAGGGAGAAAGGGGGCAGGACGGGAGAGGAGGGGGGTCCCCACGGGAGGGGGCAGCGGTAAATCCGAGGGGATCTTGTTAGCCAAAAGGGCCCGTTCTCCCTGGAGCTTACCCAATTACACCAAGAAGGCACGGAAGATCAGGAAAACAAGTACCACACCCTTTATTGATCGGTCAGCTGAGCGGGTGCTCTGATCGGCTAGTGCCAGAAGAGAGACACACCTTCCATGGCCAGATGGGCTTACCTTTATACCCCGAAACAAACAACTTAGCCTACGTTTGTCTACGTCATTTGGTTGACCTGTAGAACCTGTACATGCATCTGTTAGGGGATAATTGGATACGCAGGATACATATATCATTTTGTGGGGGCTACAAGATACATCTGTTGAGGATACATTTGTCATTCTGAAGGGGACACAAGATACATCCGTTGACCCTTTGTACTAGATACTTTGGATGCATACATGTGAACACAGCTGCATACACTTGGGGAGCCAACATATACTTGGGGAGCCAAACAAAACTGATAAGCGAAATAGCTGACTTAGGTAGATACACGGCCTTCAGTCTAATGAGTTCTGTAAGCTTTCCAACACAGTTTGGACAAGCATAACATAACTTTGGTTTACTCAGGCCTAATACGGAAAGGCTTCATTAGCACTATGATTTTTCCAACAATCTCAGCCCCCCCCCCCTTTCTCTCCCCGCCCCTCGGGGGTCACCTGCCCCCCCCCCGCCATGTCCGGGCTGCACCGACATTTCCCGCCCACAGCCCGGTCTCACCCCCCAAGCCCCGCCCGGCCCCACGCAGGGACCCCAGGGCGGCTCCAGCGGGGCAGGGCCCGGGCCGGGAACGTGGGGGTTAATGAAGGGCTCTCCCGCCGCGATCTGCGCATGCCCAGAGCTCCAACGGCACCGACCCTGCTCCGGCCGGGAGAGGCTCCAACGGCCCCGCGCGAGCCAGGCAGAGCCGCAGCGCCTAACGCTCCTTCACAGCCCGGTTCCGGCTCCCCCGCTGACGTCACTTCCGCTCCGGGGAGAGTCAGGAACTACATCTCCCAGCCTGCCCCAGGGCCGCTTCCGCACTCTCCAGCCCAGGGAAGGGAGGGTTTCAGCAGCTGTTACTGCGCATGCGCCGTGCGAGCCCCGCTGGGGGCTGGGAGAACAAAGCTGCTGCTGCCGCCTCCGCGTGAGCCGGGCCCGGGCTGAGCCGCTGCTGCTCCCCGGGGGGGCGGGTCTGTGCGGGGGGGCCCGGCCGGGGGGGGGTTTCTCCAGCTGGGCCCCGCCCCCCGGGCAGCCCCGGGCTCTGCCCGCCCCAGCCCCGCCCGGAGCCCCCGGGGAGTGAGAGACCCCGGGGGGGGCGCTGGGGGGGCGGGCACGTGACTCTGCCCCGGGGAACCCGGGAGAAGCCTCGGAGCCGCCTCGGCCCCAGCGGAGCCGCAGCAGGATCCGCCCCCCCCCCCGCTGGGATGGGGGGGCCCGGGGCCAGGCCGGGGGGGGGCATTAAATCGCTCCCCATAGCCCTGTGCTGCTCCCGGGCACTGCGCATGCTCAGTAGCAGCGGCTGAAGCCACTGCCCTTCCCCCTGCCCGTATCAGCCGGAACGTTGCGCTGGGGGCGGGGCTGGGAGGGGGCGAGGGAGCGGGGGGGGGCTGCGCAGGGAATTGATGGGGGGGGTCAGGCAGGTGGGGGCGGGGCTGTGGGGGGCTAAAGGGAAGATCCGGGCGGGGGAGGGGAGCAGGAGTTGAGGGGGGGGGCGCAGGGGGGAGTCGGGGTTGCGGGAGGGGGGGGGAAGGTCATTGGGGCGGGACATTTGAACTGTTTTGTGCAGCCAGGAAATTCCCGCGGGGGGGGGGGAGGTGAGTTCACTGAATCCTGCCCTGTTTGTGCCCCGTCCTCCCACCTACAAAGTCTCTCCAGCTTTTCCCCTTTTCTCCCATTATCACACGTGGCTAGAAAATCCAGGGAGATCCCCCCAATGATGAGCTCTCTCATCTCAGATTTCCCCCTGGTCTCTCTCTCTACTTCTCAAGTGTCAATTTAAAATCTCTCCGGTGGGGCAGCTTTCCCCACCCATTTGATCTGCAGGGATTTGTCCTCATTTAGCTGGAAAATTGTTGCCCTGAGTCATTCCCCAGCACATGGCTGCCCCTGGAGTGGGGGTGGGAGGAGGTGCCTGTTCTCTGCCAAGGCGGGGACGGGAAGAGCACGTGTCCCCCCATGGAGAATGCCCAGACCCCAGTTTCCCAATCCCACCCACTGACCCCAAACTACCCACACAGTTTCCCCCAGCCCTCAGTTGCCAGTCACCTGCCCGTCCCCCACTTCCGCCCCCTTCCTTTATCCAGGGAGCCTTCCAGCCCTCCCCTCTCCCCTTAAATCAGCTCCTCACAGGGCTCCCTGCTGCCCCTGTGAATGGTGGCAGTGGGGGTGGATCCATCACTTTGTGTTTATGTATTGGACAGTCTCATAAAATCCAGTCCAACACTCCCTCTTTTCCCCTTAGTTATTTAATAGCAACATGAAATCCCCCTCAGATCTTGGTATTTTTCTCTCATGTTATCAATTGTTTAGCTTGTGACTTGTTTTCTCTGCAAATCTCAAAGACTGATATAAAATACTCTAAACATTTGCCCCACTTTTCGTTAGTTGTCTAATTCTAAGTGAATATCCCCTGAGATTTTTTCCTTGTCTCTCTAATCATAAAATACAAGGAAAATCTCAGCTTTACACCTTTCCTCAGATTCTTGAACATGGATACAAAATGTTTGCAAATGTTGCCCATTTCCCATTTGCCCATGTTCTATTCATTTATCAAATACACTCAGATTTTACCTCATACCAACAACTGATATAAAATCCCTCTGATTTTACACTTTCCTCTCTATAATTGGCAAAAATAGATCCAAAATCTCTCAGATTTCCACCCTTTCTTTTTCATTTCTGAACACTGATCTCAAAGCTCAGGATTTCCTTCCTTCTACGTCAATATCAATTAAAAATCCTCTCGGGTTTGGGGCTGTTCCCCGCGTTTCTAAATCCCAGCAACTTCTTCCTTCGAGGGAACCTGTTGCCCTGAGTTCTTCTCCATCCTGGAGGTCTCAGGGGGTTAAATTGCCCAGAGATCATCTTTCCCGTCTCCTTTGAGAATCATTTGTTTCCTCCTTTACCTCTGTTAAAATGTTTGCTGATCAAAGAGACCAGCCACATATTTAATACCCATCAACGCCAGAGGCCTCTCCCTGTTTGTGGGGGTCAGTGGTTCCCAGCTGGTAACGGGAGAGTTGGCTGGACCCTTTTCTTGTCTCCAGCTGGCACGGGATGAAGAGGTCACTCAGTGCAGTGTGGGTCCAGAAGTATCCTAAACCCCATGACAAATGGTCTCTGTGATGTAGCCACCTCTGGGGTGGATCCATGGTGACCATTATTTGCTAGTGACAGGGCATGGACATGTCTTACCTTTCTGCTGAAGGGCAGGTGGGGGTCCTACGCGGGCAGTGGGGGAATCCCAGGATGGCAGTGAGTTCCTAACTGGGGTCCCTGGCTGGTGGGGGCTCTTGGTGGGGGGAACCTTTGGGATTCCCAGCCAGCAGTGAAGATCTGGTGGGGGTTCTCTGGCCGGTGGGGCTCTGAGGGGTGGGTATCTGGGGTCTCTGGCCAGGGATTCTGGGGGTTGGGTCCCAGGAAATATCTGGCTGGGGGGGTCTGGGTCCTGGGGATGTTGGGGGGCCCCTGGATGGAGGCTCTGGGGGCTGCTACTAACCATGTTCCTTCTATCTCATCAGCTTATGCCAGAATCCTGACTCCAAGCACTGCCCGACATTCCCCGGCCAGGCCCAGTCACTGTGATAACTTTCTAGCCACTTATCAAACACTGTGAGGTGAAAAGACAGATTTTGCTTTTCTCCCCTCTTGAAAACCACAGGAACTTCTGGTTTCATAGGGAAAATTCCTGCCCGATTCCTTGTCCTAGATCTGGAGGGTGAGGGAGGTGGGAAGGGGCTACACTATGGCACTATCTTCCACAGCATTCTGGACTCGTTCTTTCTGAAATCTGGATTCATTGAGAGAAATGTTAATAAAGAGTCACTGTATGGAAAGACAAGGAGTGACTCCAGATGGACAGTGGGGCAAATGAGATTCTCCCTGTGAGGAGGGGCTCTCATGAGCTGCTCTCCCCAGAGAGCTAAAGGAGGGAAGCTGCTCAAACGCTCTGTCCCTCTCTGCTCAGGATACTGGGGTTCAGCTTCCTGGGTCAGACGCTGCAGCCTCCATTGTGATCTGGGAGACCAGGCTTAGCAGCTGCTGCTCCCCCAGCGGGGTTCTGTGCTGGGATGTGACCTGAATTAAAGCTGCTTCTCTGCCCGGCCCAGGGGATGACTTTCTCCAGCTGGTCCTAGCCCCCTAGGGCAGCCCTGGGCCCTGTTAATACTAAATTCTGAGCCAGAGTCTCCAGGTAACTGAAAGAAACGAAGGGAAAATGCTGGGGTCTGGCCTTAAAATGACTCCACACAAACAGACCCCCCCCCTCATTTCTCATCCAATTAACAATTGTAGGAGCAAATCCAGCCATGGGGGAGCAAACTACCCAGGAATGGGACTTTCCTACCAGACGGGCAGGGAGAGGGGAAAAGGAGATAGAAGGAGAAAGAGACTGAAAGGGGCCGTGGGGGAGAAGAGTTTGGAGAGAGATTTCCAGATCTCTAATCTGCCCAGACAGATGTATTGCTGCACCCTGGGTAGAGTCACTTTCCTGTGGAAAAGATGAGAATCAGACAGAGGAAAATCCAGTTCCTGACTCCATATCCCTCCTGCTGGGGTGTGGCTGCCGTGGGGTCAGTGTCTGAGGGGATCCCCCACAGTGACTCCTTTGGTTCTGCTTTTTTCTAGCCTTGTGTTCAGAGACTTTGTTAGGGGGTGAGGGGAGGGAGAAGGGAGGTTAAAAATGTCTCTGTGGGCTTAGCCTGGCAGGAGAGGCCAGGTCTACACTGTACAAAGAGATCAAGCCTTTCTCAGCATGGCAGACTCTAGGGTGCCTGTCTGCAGGGAAAGGGCCTGGGGGAATCATGCTGTGAAATGAATTAAAGCCTGTTCTGAAACCTTCACAACTGCCCTTCTCGCCCTGCCATGTTGCAGAATAACGTCCATGTTTCGCTCCAGTTCATCCCGTCCTCTCGTTGGACAGGGGAGAGAAATGGCTGCAGAGGAGCCAGTTCAGGTAGGTATTATCAGGGGGTTGCTGGTGGGTTCCTCCAGCGGGGGAGAGGGACAGCAAATACGTGGGAGATGGGAAGGTTTGCACAGGCTGGTTTGGCGACTGCAGTCTGGTTTGCAGGAAATGCACAGGGTGGAGAAAGGGAGGAGGACAGGGGTGCGCTAAACCTGCTGGGAGTTATTTAATATGTGGCCTAGATTCTAGGAACAGACCCAGGAGGTTCGGCGGTGGAAATGCTCTAGTCTGTGGAGCAGAAAATAACCCAGCTGCATGGGGCTGGGAAAACTGACCAGACTCATAGTGCTGGAGCCCGACCTGACTAACCAGCGGCTGCTGTGAGATATGAAGGGGGCACCCACCAGTGAGGCTTAGGGGAGATTCCCCTCCCTTCCCATCCAGCTCTTCAGAATGGGGAGGTTGTTGGGCTTCCTACCAGGGAGCTGTCCCTGGACCCTGCTAGGGGCCCCATCTCCTGTATCAGTCTGTGGCTAGTAGGGGGGTGATGGCTCTGCTGGGAGAGAGGAGGGGCTCTCGCTTCGTCCCCTCCCCCTGGTGTTTCCTGGATGCTCTGAGCAGGGTGGGGGTGGGACTCTGACTGCAATCCACCCAGAGTTTCTGTTTGGCTCCTGTTCCCCATGTATAGGGGGGCTGTGAGTGGGGCAGCAGGTACTGAGTGTTGGACTCTCGCTCTTTCAGGGGCTGGTGACCTTCGAGGAGGTGGCTGTGTATTTCACCAGGGAAGAGTGGGCTCTGCTGGACCCCACTCAGAGAGCCCTCTACAGGGATGTCATGCAGGAGAACTATCAGAATGTGACCTCGCTGGGTAAGGGTTACTCTCCCCTCTGTTCTTGGAAGGGGAAAAGAAGAGACATGGTTCACGCCAGCCCCACGATGCCACCTCTACTCTGCCCTGTTTCAGCATCACCCCGATATGCCAGTGACACACACACACACACACACTGCCACAAACCCTCCCCTGCTGCAGAACACTTTGGGAACAGAGCACAGGAGCCGTATCGCACAGTGTCAAATATCTCCTGTTTGCTCAAGTAAAACTGAGGGTTAGGTGCGGCATAATCAGCAGAAGCTTCCTACCCCTGACCTCTCAAACCCTGAGCCTTCTCCACCCAGACCACAATAATGCTTGGGGTGTAACGAGCAGGCTGCTGGAGTCAGAGCTGCTGGCCCAGGGTCACTTATCACACAGACACTCCGTGCGTCCTTGAATGCTGGCTGGGGGTATCCAGAGAAGGAAGCTCAGTGGCGGATTTAGCGTTAGTGGGGCCCTGTGCTCAGCTCCATTTTAGGGGTCCCTCCTTGGGACATAGGCAAGAAAAAGAACATTCTCTCATTTCCCTCCCACCCCCATTTTTCATTCTTTTTTTCCTTCCTCCTCCTCCTCCTCCTATAAGTAATAGGAAGTAACTGAAAATAATGTGAGGTACCTTGATTGTTTTTGTCGTCTAACCGATTTTTCCACAGACCACTTGAAAATCGCTGAGTCTTGGGGCACCACTTAATGATCTTTCCATATATTGTTTGTGCCGTTAGCTATCTATTGTAAAGCGCTTTGGATAAGAGCCCTTTATTAACAATTAAAAATGTTGGAGTGCAGGGTCTGGCCAGGAGTTACGGTGTGGGAGGGGGCAGAGGGTTGGGGCAGGGGGTTGGGATGTGGAGCACTTACCTGAGCAGCTCCTGTTTCATGCGAGCAATGCAGGTGGGGATGTGGGGGGGCAGGAGTCAGGGTGGGCAGGAGGCTGTGTGGGAGGGGTGCAGGAGTCAGGGCTGGGGGTGTGTGATGGGCAGGGGGTGGGGGATAAGTGGTTATGGGTGGTTGCAGGAATCAGGGAGGGCAGGGAACTGGGGTGTGTTTGAGAGGGGTGAAGGAGTAAGGGCTGGGGGTGTGAGGGGGTGCAGGAGTCAGGGGGGGCAGGGTGTTCAGGGGGCAGGAGTCAGGGCTGGGGGTGCAGAGTCTGGGAGGGAGTTGGGGTGCAGGAGCAGCTGGGGATTGGGGGTGCAGGGTCTGGCCAGATTTTAGGATGCAGGAGGGGGCTCAGGGTTGGGGCAGGAGGTTGGGGTGTGAAGTGCTTACCTGGGGCAGCTCCCATGTGGTGTGAGGGGTGCAGATGGCAATGTAGAGGGGGGTGTGCAGGAGCTCCCATTTGGTGCTCAGGGTGCGGTTGAGGATGTGTGGGGGGTGCAGGAGTCAGAGCATGGGGTGTGAGGGCTCGTTATGTGGGAGGGGATGCAGGAGTCAAGTCTGGGGGCTGGGAGGGTGGGCTGGGGTACTGGGGGTGCTCCCAGCCCCCTACCCTGAGTGGCTCAAGCAGGGGCTGGGGGGTATGTGATAGGGGAGTGCTTTGGAAAGCAGTGAGCAAGTGACCAGGGAGCTTTTCAAACAGGGCTAATGGGGAGTTTCGTGAGGGAGTTTGGAAGGGGAGTGGGAAGGGGGCGAGGTACTCTTGCCATTCTTTAAAACATTTAAGCTATAATACAAACTTCTTGATTGAAACAAAAACCCTGTTGTTAACCTAGGTAGCTGTAAGAGATAATGCAGGCAGGAGCCCAGCAGCAGAGTGGGGGCTATCCTGTTTATTGCTCTCAATGTAGCATGTGATTACCTGCCATGTGGGCGGGTGGCTTACGTGTGCATTCGATGCAAGGAGCTCCTGGCCCTCAGAGACCGCGTGGAGGCTTTGGAAGCCAGGGTGGTGGAACTGGAGACGCTAAGGGAGGCAGAGAAGTATGTTGATGAGGCTTTCCGGGACACTGTAGATTTCTCCCACCTCCGGTCAGACAGCCACTGCGCTGTTGAGGAGGATGAAAGGCCCAGGGAAGGAGAGCAGTCAATGGGAGCAGAGGGAAACCTTCCCATAGTTGGGACCCTCCTCCCAGATGGTGTTGGGGTAACCTCTTGCACTGAGGTTACCTCTCCGGGGAGGGAACCCCAGGCATTAAGAAAAGGCAGCTGTTAGTAATGGCAGATTTGATCATTAGAAACAAGGATAGCTGGGTTTGTGATGACCGGGAGAACCGTATGGTGACTTGTCTGCCTGGTGGAAAGGTTGCTGATTTCTCGAGCATCTAGATAGATTTATGTGTAGTGCTGGGGAGGACCTGGTAGTCGTGGTACGTGTAGGCACCAGTGACATAAGGAACGGTAGGTGAGACATCCTGGAGGCCAAATTTAGTCTGCGAGGAAAGAGACTGAAATCTGGGACCTCTATGGTGGCATTCTCAGAAAAGCTTCCAGTTCCACACACATGGCCAGGTATTCAGGCAGAGCTTCAGAGTCTCAATGTGTGGATGAGATGATGGTGTAGAGAGGAGGTGTTTAGATTGATTAGGAAGTGGGGAAACTTTGGGGATGGGGGAGCCTATACAGGAAGGATGGGCTCCACCTAAACCAAAGTGGAACCAGACTGCTGGCACTTAACATTAAAAAAATTGCAGAGCAGTTTTTAAACTAAGAGATGGGGGAAAGCCAATGGCTGCAGAGGAGCTCGTGGATCGGACAGAGACTTGTCTTAGAGGAGAGTCTAGTGATAGAGATTTTCTAGTTGTAGTCATGAAGAGAGGCTGGAAGAGGATAAAGTAGGGGCCAGATCATTCTCTCACACAAGAATCTGACACATCAGAAAAGGGCAGACAAATAAACAGTGACAAGTTTTTCAAGTGCTTGTACACAAATGCCAGAATTCTAAATAATAAGATGGGTGAATTAGAGTGCCTCGTGTTAAAGGAGGATATTGACATAATAGGCATCACAGAAACCTGGTGGAGTGAGGACAATCAATGGGACACAATCATTCCAGGGTACAAAATATATCAGAAGGACAGAGCAGGTCATAAGAACATAAGAACGGCCGTACCGGGTCGGACCAAAGGTCCATCTAGCCCAGTATCTCTCTACCAACAGTGGCCAATGCCAGGTGCCCCAGAGGGAGTGAACCTAACAGGCAATGATCAAGTGATCTCTCTCCTGCCATCCATCTCCATCCTCTGACGAACAGAGGCTAGGGACACCATTCTTTACCCATCCTGGCTAATAGCCATTTATGGACTTAGCCACCATGAATTTATCCAGTTCCCTTTTAAACACTGTTATAGTCCTAGCCTTCACAACCTCCTCAGGTAAGGAGTTCCACAAGTTGACTGTGTGCTGTGTGAAGAAGAACTTCCTTTTATTTGTTTTAAACCTGCTGCCTGTTCATTTCATATGGTGACTCCTAGTTCTTGTATTATGGGAATAAGTAAATAACTTTTCCTTATCGACTTTCTCAACATCACTCATGATTTTATAGACCTCTATCATATCCCCCCTTAGGGCTGGTCCACACTAAGTAGCGGGGTCGAACTAGGGTACGCAAATTCAGCTACGTGAATAGCGTAGCTGAATTCGAAGTACCCTAGTTCGAACTACTCACCCGTCCAGACGCCGCGGAATCGAAGTCCGTGGCTCCAAGGTCAACTCCGCCACCGCCTTTTGCAGTGGTGGAGTACCGGAGTTCGAACTATCGCTTCCGGAGTTCGAACTATCGCGTCCAGATTAGACACGATAGTTCGAACTCCGAGAAGTCGAACTCACCGGGTCGACCCGGCTCGTAAGTGTAGACTAGCCCTTAGTCTCCTCTCTTCCAAGCTGAAGAGTCCTAGCCTCTTTAATCTTTCCTTGTATGGGACCCTCTCCAAACCCCTAATCGTTTTAGTTGCCCTTTTCTGAACCTTTTCTAGTGCTAGAATATCTTTTTTGAGGTGAGGAGACCACATCTGTACACAGTATTCGAGATGTGGGTGTACCATGGATTTATATAAGGGCAATAATATATTCTCAGTCTTATTCTCTATCCCCTTTTTAATGATTCCTAACATCCTGTTTGCTTTTTTGACCGCCTCTGCACACTGCGTGGACATCTTCAGAGAACTATCCACGATGACTCCAAGGTCTTTTTCCTAACTCATTGTAGCTAAATTAGTCCCCATCATATTATATGTGTAGTTGGGGTTATTTTTTCCAATATGCATTACTTTACATTTATCCACATTAAATTTCATTTGCCATTTTGTTGCCCAATCACTTAGTTTTGTGAGATCTTTTTGAAGTTCTTCACAATCTGCTTTGGTCTTAACTATCTTGAGCAGTTTAGTATCATCTGCAAACTTTGCCACCTCACTGTTTACCCCTTTCTCCAGATCATTTATGAATAAATTGAATAGGATTGGTCCTAGGACTGACCCTTGGGGAACACCCCTCTCCATTCTGAGAATTTACCATTAATTCCTACCCTTTGTTCCCTGTCTTTTAACCAGTTCTCAGTCCATGAAAGGACCTTCCCTTTTAACCCATGACAGCTTAATTTACGTAGGAGCCTTTGGTGAGGGACCTTGTCAAAGGCTTTCTGGAAATTTAAGTACACTATGTCCACTGGTTCCCCCTTGTCCACATGTTTGTTGACACCTTAAAGAACTCTAATAGATTAGTAAGACATGATTTCCCTTTACAGAAACCATATTGACTTTTGCTCAACAATTTTTGTTCTTCTATGTGCCTGACAATTTTATTCCTTTACTATTGTTTCAACTAATTTGCCTGGTACAGACGTTAGACTTACCAGTCTGCAACTGCCAGGATCGCCTCTAGAGCCCTTTTTAAATATTGGCGTTACATTAGCAATCTTCCAGTCATTGGGTACAGAAGCCAATTTAAAGACAGGTTACAAACCATAGCTAATAGTTCCCCAATTTCACATTTGAGTTCCTTCAGAACTCTTGGTAAATACCATCTAGTCCCGGTGACTTGTTACAGTTAAGTTTATCAAGTAGTTCCAAAACTTGCTCTATTGACATTTCAATCTGTGGCAGTTCCTCAGATTTGTCACCCACAAAAGGTTTGGGAATCTCACCAACATCCTCAGCTATGAAGACTGAAGCAAAGAATCCATTTAGTTTCTACACAATGACTTTATCGTCTTTAAGGGCTCCTTTCGTATCTCAATCCTCCAGTGGCCCCACGGGTTGTTTAGCAGGCTTCCTGCTTTTGTTATTACCTTTTGAGTTTTTGGCTAGCCCCTTCTTCAAACTCCTCTTTGGCTTTTCTTATTACATTTTTGCACTTAATTTGCTAGTGTTTATGCTCCTTTCTATGTACCTCACTAGGATTTGACTTCCACTTTTTAAAAGATGCCTTGTTATCTCTCACTGCTTCTTTTACATGGTCATTAAGCCACGGTGACTCTTTTTTAGTTCTTTTGCTGTGTTTTTTAATTTGGGGTATATATTTAAGTTGGGCCTCTAATATTGTGTTTCTGAAAAGTGTCCATGCAGCTTGCAGGGATTTCACTCTAGTCATTGTTCCTTTTAATTTCTGTTTAACTAACCCCCTCATTTTTGCATAGTTCCCCTTCCTGAAATTAAATGCCAGTGTTGAGCTGTTCTTCCCACCACAGGAATGTTAAATGTTGTTATATTATGGTCACTATTTCCAAGCGGTCCTGTTATAGTTAGCCCTTGGACTAGATCCTGCACTCCACTCAGCACTAAATCGAGAGTTGCTTCTCCCATTGCGGGTTCTTGTACCAGCTGCTCCAAGAAACAGTCATTTAAAGTATCCAGAAATTTTGTCTCTGCATTTTGTCCTGAGGTGACATGTACCCAGTCAATATGGGGATAAGTGAAATCTCCCACTATTATGGAGTTCTTTATTTTGATAGCCTCTCTAATCTCCCTTCGCATTTCATCCTCACTATCACTGTCTTTGACAGGTGGTCGATAATAGATCCCTATTGTGTTATTCTTATTAGAGCATGGAATTACTATCCATAGAGATTCTATGGAACATGTGGTTTCATTTAAGATTTTTACTTCATTCGAGTTTACATTTTCTTTAACATACAGTGCCACTCCCCTCCCCATTCCCCCGAGTATGGGGGGATCCAGTGGACATAGTGTACTTCGATTTCCAGAAAGCCTTTGACAAGGTCCCTCACCAAAGGCTCTTACATAAATTATGTTATCATGGGATAAGAGGGAAGATCTTTTCATGGATTGAGAACTGGTAAAAAGACAGGGAACAAAGGGTAGGAATAAATGGTAAATTTTCAGAATGGAGAGGAGTAACTAGTGGTGTTCCCCAAGGGTCAGTCCTAGGACCAATCCTATTCAACGTATTCATAAATGATCTGGAGAAAGGGGTAAACAGTGAGGTGGCAAAGTTTGCAGATGATATTTGTGACGATGCGGTTCTGGTGGGATCCAACTGAGAGTGACAAAATCGCTTAAAACAGTGCAGTTACAGTCCAAGGCTGGGATTTTTCCACGTCTAAGGCAAACCAAACCAGCCAGACAAAGAGGACTTTGATTTTACCGCACTGGCTAACCACAAGTCACACAAGCAATTTCCTTAGACACTGCAGTCTTCCAGTATCACCACCAGTGCACTTGTCCTGGGGAGGAATGGTTATGAAAACCAACACCCCAATAAAAGAAAAAGGTTCTCTCGGTCCCAAAGAATCAAGCCCCAGACCCAGGTCAATATACACATCAGATCTTACCCACAAATCATGCTGTTGCCAATCCTGTAGAATCTAAAGGTTTATTCATCAAAGGAAAAAGATAGAGCTGAGAGCTAGAATTGGTTAAATGGAATCAAGTACATGCAGTAATGGCAAAGTTCTTAGTTCAGGCTTGTAGCAGTGATGGAGTAAACTGCAGGTTCAAATCAAGTCTCTGGAGTACATCCTCCTCTGGGATGGGTCAATCAGTCCTTTGTGCAGAGCTTCAGTTTGTAGCAAAGTTCCTCCAAAGGTAAGAAGCAGGATTGAAAACAAGATGGAGATGAGGCATCAGCCTTTTATAGGCTTTTCCAGGTGTAAGAACACTTCTTTGTTCTTACTGTGGAAAATTACAGCAAAATGGAGTCTAGAGTCACATGGGCAAGTCCCTGCATAATTTGCTGAGTTACAAGGCATATCTGCCTTCTCTCAATGGGTCAGTTGAATAGCTGATGGTCCTTAATGGGCCATCAAGCAGGCTAGGCAGAGCTAACACCAGCTTGTCTGGGCTGTCTCCCAGAAGCACAGCATAAGTTCGAAATACAGACAGTATAGAGCCAATACTCATAACTTCAACTACAAAGTGATACATACATATAGACACCATAATTATAACCAGCAACCCATAACCTGGTCTTGGACACCTTATATGACCCCCTTTACATAAGATTTGGTGCCACTACAGGACCTTGGTTGCAACCATGTTCTGTATGGTCCCAGATTATATCAATAACGTCACAATACTAAACTGCTCAAGATAGTTAAGACCAAAGCAAACTGTGAAGAACTTCAAAAAGATCTCACAAAACTAAGTGACTGGGCAACAAAATGACAAATGTGTATAAATGTAAAGTAATGCAGATTGGAAAAAATAACCCCAACTATACATACAATATGATGGGGGCAAAATTAGGCTAATCAGGAAAAAGATCTTTTTGTCATTGTGGATAGTTCTCTGAAGACATCCAGCCGTGTGCAGCGGAAGTCAAAAAAGCAAACAGGATGTTAGGAATTATTTAAAAAGGGATAGACAGTAATACAGAGAATGTGTTATTGCCCGTGTATAAATCAATGGAAGTCACTAATTTAGACCATCGTTTTATATGTATATTTGGGATTATGTTTGCCAATGGGCTGCAATATGTGTTATCCTGACATCTACCACTGCTGAGATCCTGCATTCAATAATATCCCTGCCCTTCCTGTTCCCGTTCTCCACCGAACCCCACGCTTATGTTTCCTCCTTTCCCAGGACTCTGTCTCTGGACCCATCTGTCAGCAAGAAGCAGTGCCAGGGAGACTTCGATTTCTGGGATGTGGATTTACTTTCTGTGTGTTTTAGGAGAGTCTTTGAAATTGAGTGTCTGTGACATTAAGCACAGTACAATCTGGACTGTTAACAGCTGTGTCCCCTCAGTTCCCCAAGCTGGGGTGCCTTTTACACTGCTCTACTGTGAGAGCAGCCACTCCTGGGCAGTTCACACGCAGTCTCCAGCATGTAACTCGCTCCCAGCTACACAGTATTGAGTGCTGCTAGTCCGTGACTCACAAATTACAGTCCCCCACAGGAGAACCCCAGAAAATTCTCTGCTCCCAGACTTCCCCCAGAAATGTGCATCTTGCACTGTCCAGCACACTCCTGAACAATGGGAGCTCATATGAAATCTGTTGTTTCAACAGTGGAAAATGACATGCACTAGCCTTCCAAATGGAGTTTCCAACACACTTTAATCCAAACACACTGGTTTGATAAAAAAAAAAAGGAAATAAAATTAACTACTGAAAAAAAAGATTTGAAGTGACTACAAGTAATGAGGCATAAAAGTCAGAATTGTTTATGAAAGAAATGCAAGATAAAACACAAACTAATGTTTAACCTAACAAGCTAAAAGGGATTTAAAACAAATGTTTCTCTCACCATCTGCTGAGACAGGCTGGTTTTCCTTTCAGCCAGGACTCCCCCTAACCTGCCCCTGCCGCCCACATTCAGTTCTTCAGGAGTTGTCATGAGCAGAGGGAAAAGGGGGAGAGAGAGAGAGAGAGAGTCTCATGCATTTTCCTCACCTCTTTTTATAATTCAGTCCTTTGTACTAGAAACCACTTCAGTTCTCAGCTGAGTCATGGTGACAGGCTGTCATAGATACGAGCTTCAAGTGTCCCTGTGATGGAATGTAAATGTCTTCTTCACACCTTCCCCCTGGTGGAGAATGGCTATTTGACCAGCTGTTTGCCTTGCTGTCTCTGAGGAACTTAGGGTTACAGCTTTTTCAGTAATATCATACCGTAAAATCTCATCACTTTCCATACAATGTTGGTACACAGTTTAACAGGAGGATATTCAGTAGATTATGTCTTTTCAAATGGTACCTAACAAGCCATACAGTGATAAATGAAGGGGAGGGGAGGGATCTCCCTTTTATAAACACCCAGCCAGCCAGCCGGCTGTAAAATCCCTGTTGGTGCGAGTTCTCTGCTTGCTTTACCTCTAAAGGGTTAACAAGCCAACAGGGTTTTAAAAAAAAAAAGTATTGGGCACCTGACCAAAAGAGCCAATGGAAAGGCTAGAACTTTTTAAAATGGGAAAGTAACTTTCCCTTTGTCTGTTGTTCTCCGGAGAAGGCGACACGGAGTAGCAATGCTGTGTATGGCTTGCAGCAGGTATGAAAATTCATCTTCCATACCTAGAAGAAATGATTTGGACAGGGAATGTTTAGACAGACACAATCAGGTTTATTTTTTATTTTGGCTTCTGGATGTCCTCGGTGCTATCCCAGATGCTTTTGTTTGCTTGTAAGCTTTAAGTTGAACCCCCAAGAAAGCTATTTTGGGTGCTTACAAAAATTTTCTTTTAAGATCTAGCAAAAGCCTAAGTTCCAGATGTATTGTTTTCCTTTTCAATTTTACTAAAATTTACCTCTAAGAACAGGATTGGATTTTTGGTGTCCTAAGAGGTTTGTGTGTGTTGTTTGATTAGCTGGTAGCCACAGCTAATTTCCTTTGTTTTCTTTCTCAGCTCCTTCCCGGAGGGGCGGTGAAAGGGCTTGAGGGTGCCCCAGAGGGAAGAATTCTCAAGTGCTCCTTCCTGGGTCCAAGGGTTTGGGGTTTTTTTGCCTTTCAGTGGTGGCAGCATTTACCAAGCCAAGGTCAGAGAAAAGCTGTAACTTTGGGGCTTTAATACAAGCCTAGAGTGGCACAAATTAATTTGTAGAATCCTGTCGGGCCCCCACTTTCTGCACTCGGAGTGACAGAGTGGGGATTCAGCCCTGACACATACTATGAACAAAATTGATCATAATTTTCTAGAAGAGTGAACATAGGGGAACAGACTAGCACAGTGTCTGTGTGTTCCCAACATATATGTGGGTATTCTAGTCCCTCACAAGCAAGGTGTTCGGCATCTTCAAACACCTGAGGAACCGGTCCTGGGAATTCACTGGTTTATTAAGTGACACTGTATGGAATTGAGAGACACTTTATATTATTATATTATTATAAATACTGTCTCAAATTGCCGATACTGTTATGCTGGGTCTCGCGCTTTCTCTTCTTTGGGGAAGGTTGAGGGTGCCACTGCTTGCCTCTGAACCGGTATTTTAATTACCCCACTAGTGTCCTTGGGGAGGGGAGAGGGAGGGACCTGGGCCCGCCCTCTTCTCCAGGTCCCAACCCAGGGGCCCTGAGGTTAGTGGTGAACCACTTGAACTGGTGGTTCCTTCCCCTGGGCTACTGCCCTCTCCTGCCCTTCAGCTTGTGGAGGGACTTCTTGCCCTCCTTCTACACAAGCCAGGTGCCCCTTACCTAGGGTTTTTGGATTTCTCAGCCCACCGCAGCACTCCTCCAAACTTTCCTTTTGTCTCTCTTCAAAACTGCTCCAACTCCCACACTGTCTGACTGAAGCAGTGGGTTTTATCACCTGACTGCTGGGGCTCTAATTGGCTTCAGGTGCTCTAGTTAATCTGTAGCAAACCTTCCTCCCCTTGCAGGGAATAAGGCTCCCTGCTAACGCTCTCCTGCTGCCCTCTGGCCATACTGTATCACAATACCAATATGATGAAATTGCAATGAATCGTGCTATATATGCCATGTAAGGAGTCAGTGAAAATGTTATGAGTTTCCAAGTATGATAATCTTGTTTCTATCTTTGTATTGTGAGTTACAGATATGTAGGGTATATCTGTATTTCCAGACTTGTGGAGTGTTTCTGAGTGACATCCCCAGACATATTGGCATCAACGCTGCCCAGCCTGTTCGATGGCCCAGCCAAGGTCATCGGCCATACAATGAACCCATTGAAAGGATTAAGGGGATACACCTATTGAGTCAGCAAGACATGCAGGGCTATGCCTGTTGTGGCAAATTGCCGGCACTATTATGATGAGTCTCGTGCTTTCTCTTCTTTGGCGGGGGGGGGGGGGTCAGAGCACCATTTCTTGCCCCTGAATTGGAATATTAACTGCCTCACTAGTGTCCTAGAGGAGGGGAGTGGAGAGGGAGGGACCTGGGCCCACCCTCTACTCCAGGTCCCAACCCAGGGGCCCTGAGGTTAGTGGTCAACCACTTGAACTGATGGTTCCTTCCCCTGGGCTACTTCCCGCTCCTACCCTTCAGCTTGTGGGGGCTTCCTGCCCTCCCTCTGTACAAGCCAGGTGCCCCTTACCTAGGGTCTTGGACTTCTTAGCCCACTGCAGCACTTCTCCAAACTTTCCTCTGCTTCCCTTCAAACTGTTCTCTGCTCCAATACCAATCCCCTCTGCTCCAACTCCTTCCCTGTCTGATTGGAGCAAGGGTCTTTATCAGGTGACTGACTGCAGGTGCTCTAATTGGCTTCAGGTGCTCTAGTTAATCTATAGCAAACTTTCTTCCCTCTGCAGGGAATAAGGCTCCCTTCTAACCCTCTCCTGCTGCCCTCTGGCCATGCTGTATCGCACTGTGTACTGAGAACTCCAAGGCTTTTCCATGCCATGTGCTGTGAAGCTTGTGTTTGGGACACAGGAATTAGAAGCCACTTGGCAAAAGGAATATAAAGGGCAGCTGCATCATCTCCATTTTGTCTTCAATTCCTCTTCCTACCTCTGGAGCAACTTCTCTACAAACTGAAGGCTTGAACAAAGGACTGAATAATGTGGATGTTTACCAGAGAGCCTTTCAAGCCAGAAACTCACCAATACTGCTAAGAACCAGATGTATAGATTTCTGAATGTGTCTGACTGCTTTCCCATTTAACAACTCCCTTTTTCTTTCTTTCTTTTATAATAAACCTTTAGTTTAGATGCTTTCTTGCTTATAAACCTTTAGTTTAGATGCCAATGATTGGCTGGCATCGTAGTATTTTGAGTAAGATCCAAACCTATACTGACCTGGTAATGTGGCTGACTGGGGTCAGAAGAACACTTTGCTTATGTGAGCCGGGTTTTTAAATAACCTCTCACTGTGCTGGACCTAGGCACTGATTGGGAGTCAGAGAACTGGAATGCAATAAAGGGGGCCGTGTGATTTCTTTTTTCAGTTTCTCGATAACCAGTGTGGGGGATCAGAAGCACAGTTGGTGACTGGTTGGTGAGTTTAACTTCCGTGTTAACCACCAGTTTGGGGAGCCTCTGCACTCCCTTTTTCAGCCTGCCCTGGTCTTGGCATTTTCAGTGAGGACCAGCCCAGGCACACCGGGTCACACGAAGTATTAAAGTTAAATTAATAGAATGTTTTTTATGAGAAAGTTTTATGAAATCAACGGAACTCCTTTGTTTTCTTTCATCTGAGCAGGGTTTCCATTTTCCAAACCTGATGTGATCTCCCAGCTGGAACAAGGAGAAGAGCCATGGGTCTCAGACCTGCAGGGATCAGAGGGAAAACAGACCCTGAGATCTTCCTGCAGAGGTGAGGAAACATTAAACCAACTCTGAGTGTGAAAGTGCCTGAAGGAAACATCTGGGATGCCCTATGAAGCCCTTGAGAGGTCTCTCAGTTCATTATTGTTGCCAGCAGGGGTCATATCCTCAGGGTAACTATAGCTCATGGCTTCCCGTAGATTCTAGCAGACACCAGGCAGTAGCTTCCTCCCTTCCCCCTGAGAATTTGGATGGGATTTGAAAGCCAAATTGATCCCCTCCTCTCTCCTGTTTTGGGGAAGAGTATGGGGGAGTTCAGTTTGTGATTTTTATTTGACCTCCCTCCAGCACTTAGGTTGTTTTGGCTTTTCACTTTTCATCCCTGTTTGATGTTTCTGTCTTTTTCACAGCAGGTGGTGCAATGGCATGTGAGAAAGAGGAGCAGAATTCTCAGCAGAAAAATGTTCAGCAAGTGGATAAACACAGAGCATTATTGCAAAGATCAAAAAGCAATGTGTCCAGGAGTCATGAGGAGGAAAAATCCTGTGAGATTCAGCACAGACCAGAAAGAGAACAAGGAAACCAGCCGGGGGTGAAAATGGGTAAACGTATTTCCTCTGAGGGAACTCAGAAGGACCTCAAGGAAACCACAACAAAGCAGGAAATCATCATTGCAAAGAGAAAAAATACATGCACAGAGTGTGGAAAAAACTTATATGACTACTCAGCCCTTCTTAATCATCAGAGAATCCACACAGGCAACTGGCCCTATGAATGCCGTGAGTGTGGGAAAACCTTCTCTCGTAGCTCAGCCCTTTCTGTACATCAGAGAATCCACACAGGGGACAGGCCCTACAACTGCAGTGAGTGTGGGAAAACCTTCACTCAAATATCAACCCTTTCTGTTCATCAGAGAATCCACACAGGGGAGAGGCCCTACGAATGCCGTGAGTGTGGGAAAAGCTTCACTAGCAGCTCGGCCCTTTCTGTTCATCAGAGAATCCACACAGGGGACAGGCCCTACAACTGCAGTGAGTGTGGGAAAAGCTTCACTAGCAGCTCAGAGCTTTCTAAACATCAGAGAATCCACACGGGGGAAAGGCCCTATGAATGCCGTGAGTGTGGGAAAAGCTTCACTAGCAGCTCAGCCCTTTCTGTTCATCAGAGAATCCACACAGGGGACAGGCCCTACAACTGCAGTGAGTGTGGGAAAAGCTTCACTCACAGACCAGCCATTTCTGTTCATCAGAGAATCCACACAGGGGAGAGGCCCTACAAATGCAGTGAGTGTGGGAAAACCTTCACTCAAATATCAACCCTTTCTGTTCATCAGAGAATCCACACAGGGGAGATGCCCTACAAATGCAGTGAGTGTGGGAAAACCTTCACTCGAATATCAACCCTTTCTGTTCATCAGAGAATCCACACAGGAGACAGGCCCTACGAATGCAATGAGTGTGGGAAAAACTTCACTAGCAGCTCAGAGCTTTCTAAACATCAGAGAATCCACACGGGGGAAAGGCCCTACGAATGCCGTGAGTGTGGGAAAAGCTTCACTAACAACTCGGCCCTTTCTGTTCATCAGAGAATCCACACAGGGGACAGGCCCTACGAATGCCATGAGTGTGGGAAAAGCTTCACTCAGAACTCAGATCTTTCTAAACATCAGAGAATCCACACGGGGGAAAGGCCCTATGAATGCCGTGAGTGTGGGAAAAACTTCACTAGCAGCTCAGACCTTTCTAAACATCAGAGAATCCACACAGGGGAAAGACCCTATGAATGCCGTGAGTGTGGGAAAAACTTCACTAGAAGCTCAGATCTTTCTAAACATCAGAGAATCCACACGGGGGAAAGGCCCTATGAATGCCGTGAGTGTGGGAAAAGCTTCAATCGCAGATCAGCCCTTTCTGTTCATCAGCGAATCCACACAGATGGGAGGCCCTACGAATGCCGTGAGTGTGGGAAGACCTTCTCTTGGCACTCAGCCCATATTAGCCATCAGAAAATCTGCAAGGGCAGTGAACACCATAAAACCCTCTAGGGCTATCAATTTTTTTTCTTTAATACTTTTCCTGATTCCCACATAGTAACTTTTTAAATCTGTTTGAACTGTTTGCAGCACCGTTATCTCTCAGCTTGGCCAGATGAGTGGCCCATTTATGCCTTTTGTAGTTTGCCTTCTTTTGAGGTGGGCCCATTTGTCCTTTCTATCAACTCAATTATCCCACAAGTAACTGGAGTGTGCCCTTCCTATGAGGAACCAGGGAGCGTCACATTTATACCATTCCTCCTATTGCAAAGTGATTGTTAGAGTCACCAGTGATACAGATTGTATCCGTGCCAGTTGTTCTCACATTGCTCTGGGTTGTGCTGAAGAGCAGTTACATTGGGAATTTTTCATATTATAGTTAATTAAAGAGGAGCAGGGGAAAAAAGTGTCATTTCAGCCTCTGTGACACTGGAAGGAGATGGGATGGTTCAGAGATTCCCTCCTTCCCCATCACTCCAGAACTGTTACATTTTGGCTTCTCTGTGCAGAGTTTATTTTCATCACATTCTATCCCTCCACTTCTCAAAATGTCATATGAGGAAGTGTTCTCAGCTGTCTGTGCTTAGAGATGATGCTTTGATTTCTTTCCTCCTATATCAGAGTCGCTATGACTGGAGATGAAAGTGTCAAAGACCTGGAACGGGAATTTAAATGGATCCCAAACATAGTGTGATTATTTGGCGTTTAAATTCCAGGTTTCATCTATTGGTAAAGCCACTTCTGGCAAGAGGACTATTTTGTCCTCCATTATGGGATGCTGGGATACTTACAATTTTGTAAATAACATAACTGACTATTGAGAGATTGCTGAGTGAAGCTGCTTTGAATGGATCAGAGGAGAATGTGATGGGAGAATCTCTTGTCCTGATTCTAAATAATCAGAGGTAATCTGCTCTGGAATTTCTCTTCATACTTTCATTGTCATATATTGTAGCCCTGAGGATTAATCTGTTGGTCTGTATAAAATGTCTTTTTGATAAATTTAAGTATGTAATAGGCTTATACATTTATAGATTTGCAATAGCTGAAATGCAAGACAGACATCCAGGTCAGACATTCAGGTCAGACATCCTGTGACGCTAAAGGTAACCTTTAGGACCCTTACTCAGAAAAGTAATAATAAGACAAATTACCTATGCAAATGTCTGGAGACCTTTAACTGAACCAATAACAGTAAAGGGTGGAAATAGGGATTTTTGCCCACAAATCTAACAAGTACACCACAAATGCGTACATAACTGTCACTCATACGCACACATATGTTAGCCTATGAGGCAGGTGTACCCTAACATTTCCGTGGGGGAAGACGAAATTTGGGCATAGGAGGAAGGATTTCTGAATAATGCTCTATAAAAGGTGAAACAAATCACCATTAGGCAGGCGATACACCCATCTATCTGTTCCTGTTTACCCATCGCCTCAACCCCATCTACGCATCGATGCTACCCATCTACAAGGCTATTAACTATTAATAGGCTGTGGTATTATTTCTTTTCAAAGCTGTAAGTATAAAGGAATCTAGTTTCTGCTTTACCTTTTAAAAAGCACCTAGTTTATATAGAGTTAAAGTCATACCCACACTATCACTTCCTCTACCAAAAGTGTGAACAACACCCAAAGTGCTACTGCACAGAGTGAGTTTATAACAGTGTATTATCATAAATATATCTCTTAAAGAACTGTGATATTTGTAACTTTGTAATCTCAAACTGTTTTAATATTTTTACATTTTCTTATTGTTTCATTGATTTTAATAAAAGGTCTTTATGACTATTTCTGTCTCAGTGTAAGTTCCTGTCATATACCCCGAAGCTCCTTTTATAAACTCTGTGAAGCCTGATTCAGGACGAACTTTATCTTCTGATCATACACATTGGCGAGCCATACCCATGTTATTAATATCTATTAATTATTAATATTACTAATTCATTAGAAAATTAATTATCAAATACAATTAAATTAAGTGGATAAATTCCACCGACCCTACTAATGCACCCCAGATCAGGCTACAGTATTCTGTCTCTCTGTGATGTGGGTTTCTCTCTTTCCTGAAGGCTGTTTGCTCACCCAATTGGATATTAGTTCAGTTTGATAGGATGTAGCTCAGATTTCTTGGAGAATGGAAGACAAATGACCATTTCCTAAAGTCCTCATTTGTCACTTCAGCTTTGCTTTTTCCCCACCCCTCCATGATGACAGTTCAAGTGCAGTTCTGTCAACAGTGGAGAACTCTCCATTACTGCACATGCTAACAAAGAAACAGCAGTGATTTAAAATCTCCATTCGGAAATGGTGAACAGCAGAAGCCCAGCTTCCACAGGGTAGTTCAATTATTTAAGTCAGTATTTTCTCAGATGATTTGGGGAGAGAATTCCACATTAAGTGATTTTTAACTTGGCAAAATGCCCATGTATTTGGTTCCCAAAGCATTTTTGTAACCCATGCCCCACAGAAGTTCTTTCCTATTCGGAATGCTCCCCTTCATGATGCAGATGTTGAGGAAAGAGAAGTGGTATTTTTGTTCAATTTATCCTTAATGGATGCTCAAAATGTGTATAAAATGAAATCAATGTTGGAAATCTAATAGCTGCAGAAAAATAGCTCTTTTTAAATAGAAATTATAGCTCTGGTAACAAAGATACTGATCCAGGCCTGTATCCAGTCCCTTGCCTGGACCCGTGTCACCAAATTAAAGAAAAGCTGGGCACGTTTCCGGAAGCCATTGCTTACGACACTGCTGAGATTTTGAGTGGTTTTGTAAAGGATTCTACTTCTGAGAAGTGTCAATTTACCCTAAAAAGGCAAGGAAACAAAGGGCATCAGGAATGTATGTTTTTTCGGATGAGGCAAGAAAAGGGAGTAGCATTGTCCCCCTTGGGTAGCCCCTGTTCATTTCCAGGTCAGAAAGCAAAACTCTTCTGCAAGAATATCCAAAAAATACTATGTTTCACTTTACTTCATAAGTACAATTGAGTGGCAATTAAATGATGACCCGGAAATTTCATAAAAGCAAAGAACGCTGAACAAAAAAGTGTGGGAAATACGGATGTATCTGAGAAAATGGCTTGGAATGAAGGAAGACAAAAATTGATCGGTCGAGAGAAAAGGCCCTGTTTCCCCCGAGTTTGGAACTTGTCTCACAACTACTGGAAAAGAAAAGCTAAACAAATGGTGTCCTATTGTTGCAAAGGAGACTGAAGTGAGGCCATTTTCTCCAGATAAAAGAAAATGGTCATGTAAGGAGTGGGATTTGAAACCACGTCTCTATGCAGAAACCAGAACACCCAAGAGATAGGAAAAAAGAGTCTTAAAACTGGCACTTTGGACCAGTCCACAATCCTAACGCTACAAAGAATGTGACTTATCAACCCTAGTTTTCATTAATATTTGATGACACTCTTTAGGGAGGCCAAGATGGCACATTTCTTTCAACTCCTAGAGCCCTTCTCCAGCACAGCTGATTTTTAGGCACACTCACCCGGACCTAAAGTTACACGTTCCCTGGAGTTCCATGAGTTCTGCAGTGTTGGAATCTCCCTGCTCGCATTTTAAGCGAACAAAAGATGGGTGCTGGCATTCTGAGACCCTAAAAATCCTGCCCTGGGGGCCAGACAGTTAAGCAACCAGCATCCACAACCTCTACCATGATAGCATCCTGTCTGGCAACAACTCACTTATCAATAGCTGGGGTAGGAATTCCTCATTTCTTTGTTGTTCTGTCACTGTAGTCTCCACTTTCCTATTGCTTGTCTGCATAATCTCTGTCTGGTTCTGTGATTGTTTCTGTCTGCTGGATAATTAATTTGTTGGGTGTAAAGCAATTAAGGTGGTGGGGTATAACTGGTTAGATAACCATGTTACAATATCTTGGGATTGGTTAGTTACATTTCAGTAAAATGCTTGGTTAAGGTATAGCTAAGCAGAACTCCAGTTTTACTATATAGTCTGCAGTCAATCAGGAAGTAATGGGGGGGAATGGGAATGGGAGTAGGGGAATTGGAGTTATGTTTTGCTAAGGGGGGGAATGGGAACAGGGACACAGACACGCCTCTGTGGTGTCAGAGCTGGGAAGGGCGATACCGAGGAAGCAAATTGGAATCGTTGCTTGCTGGAAGTTTACCCCAACAAACATTGAATTGTTTGCACCTCTTGAACTGTGGGTATTGCTGCTCTCAGGTCATGCGAGAAGGACTAGGGAATGGGGGCGTGATGGGATAACCCCTCTAAGAAGTACGTCTTTCAGGGTGTGAAAAACCCTGGAATCAGTATAATTAAGCTGCCCTAAGCCATGGTTAGATAGTGCTAAATGAAAGGACAGATTGTTCTGTCAATGTAGCTATTACAGGGATGGAAAACCCCTCCACTCACTGTAGCGACTGTCTACTCCACAGTGCTATAGCAGTGTCACAGCAGCATTTTAAGTGTAGACAGCCTCAGAGTGAGACCAGGTCTGGCTCTGTGGATGCTCAGGCACTACAACAAGAGCAGTGACAATACACTAATGCTTCCGTAGTTGGCAAGATTCAAACTTGCCTGGGGAGACCCCAATGGATTTCGAGTCCATCGCCTTAACCACTCGGCCACAACTACTTGATGTATAGGTGCTTCACTACACAATGATTCTGTTCTCACTGAATTGTCACTTCCAATTGCTCAGACCAGCTCCCCCAGCACACTCCTGGCTGTGCATTAGTGTAGGTGTGTCCATGGCTGAACAACAAGGGTTCCTGCCCATTTCCCTTCCGGTTGGAGCATGATTAGAGTGTGTTTGTGGTTAACGACATTGCTATAGATTGTTGTTCATTCCCCACACTGACAATTCAGACTGTCCCGTTCCTAGTCGAATCTCCACCAGATCATGCCAATAGCCGGAGTCAGGATTTCTCTGGGGCACTGCAATGTTTCAGGGGGTTGATGCATGAACTCAGCCTTGCATCCATCCCTGATGTTTCATGGACTAACAACAGCAGCGTAAAGAAAGCTGAGCCAATATCTCACTGTCAGAGGTGAAGGTGGCCTCGTCCCGTTTGCATGACCATTGCCATTGCAGGAGAGAAGGTGTCAATGGAATCGAATGCCTTGGCTCAGACAAGAGACACAGGGAGGTTTTGCTGTTCATGGATCTGTGCAAAGGAAATTGTGTCTCTGTGTGAAATTGAGGAGGGAAATGAAACGTCCCCATGGTGGCCCAATGCCCTAAGGAATGTGGGCGATGGACTCCGGCAGGGAAATGATTTCACAGGATCAATGTATTGCCCTGATTAAAAGCTATGGCTAAAAGGCAGCCACTGTTGTTAGTACCTGAACCTGGGTAGAGACACCCGAGTGGGTATCAAGTCCATTGCCTTAACCAGGGGTAGTCGATTATTTTATCAGGATTCAAATTTCTTGGTCAAGGCATAGTCAATGTATAGACGCCAGAGAAAATAATAAACTGATGATAAGAAGAATATAGAAATATTTTGCAGTCACTATGGGCATAACTATGATAATTGTTTTGTGTTTCACTCTTTATATATGGCACCACCTTCCTTCCCTTTAGACTTCTAGTTTACCAAGAGTAAAACTAAACATCTCTTCAGATACCAGGGAGTGTTTGTGTTCATTCCTGCTAGCTACACAGGGATTCGATGTAGCTGCTTTCAATCCTCCGGCTCTGCCGGGATAAGTAACATTTCAGGCTGTCACTGAACCGAAGGAGGGAGATCATTTTTTGACAGGTTACGCCTCCTCTTAAAGGTGTTTGTCTGGCAGCCTTGGTTCCCAGGTCTCTCCTGAGGGAAGAAAGTTTCTGTGCAAAATACCAAACCTTTTAACAGAGCGGAGGGAAAGGCAACGGCCACATGATGAGGCCAATATGTACCACAACATGATTCTTTTATGTGGGATGACTCTGAACACTGACTGATCTGCACTCTCTTGTGTTTGAAGAGATGTCGAGTTTTGCACTTGGGAACCTATAAGTCTGAAGCAATGTTATGGATAGTGACACTGCGATTGAAGGGTGATTTAAGGTTGTAAAAATTGCTAAAAACACTGAGCTTAAACTTGAACTGCCTGTTATTAAAGGCTGGTTTCCCCACGTCGGTTCCATGAGCTCTGCTAGAAAGGCCCTGGGTTCTCTCCTGCCTCGGTGGGAACTAGAGGGAATCGTTCCCTGCTGCCCTTGGCTCCAGGCTGATTTTTCTGGGGAGGGGGCGTGGAATTGATTTGTTTGCTGTTGAGAAGGGAGCCAGGCCAGTTCTCAGGGAACAAGAACTCCCAGCATCTGCCCAGCCCAGCCCAGGCTGCTGCCCTGTCCCAGCCTCTGTTCCCCTGGGGGCCCTGCGTGTTTGACTCTAGAGCAGGCCGGGAGCAGCAGCTGAGGCAGAGGACACCTGAGCTGGGCAGATAGGAGGGAGTTTAGCAAGTGGAAATGGTAAAACCGCAGTGAAGTATTACCTTGGACTCGACGGCATTTCTCCATTGGTCTGTCGGCTTTGGGGCAGGGACAATGACACATCCTGCTGCATTAGTCATTTCAAAGGGTGGTTTAGGATTTTCATTCTCAGACACGGTGCACAAAGCAGGACTCAACCCAGGGTGCAAATGAAATGAGCCACTCACAGGTTCTGGCATCCACAATGAGCGTTTGGTGCGAGAGCTCAGACCTGCCCCTGTCCTAGAGGGAGCGGGGTGTCTACATGGGGCTTGGACCACTGATCTATCAGCGCCTAACTCCCAAACTTTCAATAACTATTATCAGTGCCCGTGAGTGTAACTTAAACCATGAGAAAAACCACACTAGGCTAGACCAAAGGCCCATCTAGCCAGCTAAGCCCTGGTGCCTGCCTGGGTGTAAGACCTAGTGTCTGCCCACACCTGACTCCCTGCCATCTCCACCAGGCCCTGACAAGCTTTCCTTGTGTTTGGATTCTGCAAAGCAGAGGAGCAGGTGACATTTTCCTTGCAAGCTGTGTGTGTGAGTGAATCTTTGGCCAGGTCTGCACTACAAAGTTGTTTCAGCAGAAATATATTGCTCAGGTGTGTGAAGAACACACAATGCTCCCTCGGTCAGCAACTTGATGTGGCTGGTGTACACACTGCAATGCCATGTCTGGCGACAAAACTGCCCTGTTTTGGTGACAAAATAAAACCACTTCGATGAGAGGCCTAGAGCTTTTTGCAGCAAACTTACAGTGACAGAGTGCCAGTGTAAATGCTGCTGGTCATTAAATCACCATAACTGGCCTCCGCCAGTATCCCACAATGCCCACCGTGAACTCACCTGCCCTGCATTCCTGCTAAAGAGGCTGGGCCCCTCCCCTTTCCTAGCTCCAGGAAGTTCTGACAGCTGAGCCTGCTGCTCTGCTCCGGCAGCCAGGAGCAAATCTCTGCCGTGGAATGCTGCTCTCCGGCCCTGCGAACACAGAGCAGGGGGCGGGAACTTCCATACATGGGGGGGCCACCGGCATCTGAACTGTGACACCCCACCTAAACAGGGACGGCTGTTTTCTAGTAAAATCACTAAAAGGGAAGGCGAAAACTTGAAAGAGGTTCCTCCTGGCGCTCACGTCCGTGAACCCGAATACTCTCTCAGTCCTCAGAGAGAGACCTGGAGAAGGAGACTTGCTGCAGCGAAGTCACAGGGGTCTCTGAGGTTTCCCTGGCCCCTCGCCCCTGTCCTGCCGGGCTGATGTCAGCATCTCTGTGAGGTCACCACCTCCCCACCACCTTGGACCAATAGGCTGAGGTCCTGCCAAAGGCCTTTGTGATGTCACTGCCGCACCCCTCCCTCGCCAATGTCCTGCCCCTGGCCAGGCACTTTGGAGGTTTGAGCTACTCCCTGTGGATCACCCCACTCAAGGAGCGTTCGTTCTAGGCAGCAAGCCGGCTAGACAGGGAAACATCAGACGTTGCTCCCAATACCTGGCCTCAGGCCTGGTCTACACTAAGCGTTTAAACCGGTTTTAGGAGCGTAAAACTGATTTAACGCCACACCCATCCACACTGAGAGGCCCTTTATATCAATATAAAGGGCTCTTTAAACCGGGTTCTGTACTCCTCCCTAACGAGAGGAGTAGCGCTAGTATCGGAATTACCATATCGGATTAGGGTTAGTGTGGCCGCAGATCGACGGTATTGGCCTCCGGGTGGTATCCCACAGTGCACCACTAACCGCTCTGGACAGCAATCTGAACTCGGATGCAGTGGCCAGGTAGACAGGAAAAGCCCCGCGAACTTTTGAATATTTCCTGTTTGCCCAGCGTGGAGCTCCGATCAGCACGTGTGGCGATGCAGTTAAAAATCAAAATAAAGAAAGAGCTCCAGCATGGACCATGCGGATGTGATCGCTGTAAGGGCAGGCGAATCTGTTCTATCAGCGCTCCGTTACAGAAGACGAAATTCAAAATCATTTAAAAAAAATCTCCAGACAGACGCCATAGCAGGAACTCAGCGCACTGCTGCGTGACAAGCGTAACGGAAAGCCAAAGAATCAAATGGACGCTCATGGACTGGAGGACTCAAGCTATCCCACAGTTCCTGCAGTCTCCGAAAAGCATTTGCATTCTTGGCTGAGCTCCAAATGCTTCTAGGGTCAAACACATTGTCCGCGGTGTGTCAGGGCATAGCTCGGCAATTTACGCACCCCCCCCACCCCCAGAAGTGAAAGGGAAAACAATCCTCTCTTGACTCTTTTACATGTCACCCTATCTTTACTGAGTGCTGCAGATAGACGCGATGCTGCAGCACTCAACACCAACATCCTTGCTTCCCCCCCCGCCATGGGTGGCTGATGGTGCAATATGGCTGATATCCATCGTCATCATCAGCCTATTGGCACATGGGGCAGTACAAAAGGACTGGTAACCATGCTGACTAGCATCCGTGAGGTCGATCAAGGGCGCCTGCTCCTAATTTTTCCTCGTAGATGGTGCAGTATGGCTGGTAACCATCTTTGTCATAGTAACAGGGGGCTGAGCTCCATCAGCCCCGACCCTTCATGTGTAAAGAAAAGATTCAATTGCCTCTGGACTAGCAGCGGGATGCTGGGCTCCTCTCCCCCACACTGCTTAATGTCCTGTCTGGACTATCATAGCAGCTGGAGGCTGCCTTCCACTCATTTCTCACTAACAAGTCACTGTGTCTTATTCCTGCATTCTTTATTACTTCATCACACAAGTGGGGGGACAATGCTACGGTAGCCCAGGAAGTCTGGGAGAAGAACGGAATCAACAGGTGGGGTTGTTGCTGGAGCACCCCCTTGTGAATAGCATACAGCTCATAATTTCTGCAGGATCTGACACAGAGCAGCTGTGCTATCTGGTTCTATGATACAGTGGTTCTCTAGTACACTTGCCCATATTCTAGGCAGGACTGATTCTATTTTTAGATACCAAAAAGGAGGGATTGACTCAGGGAGTCATTCCCAATTTTGGCTTTTGCGCCAATGGTGCAAAAGGACTGGTAACCATGATCATCTTATTACCAATTTATGGTATGGTAGATGGTACAGTATGGCTAGTAACCATCTCTACTGTCATGCAAAAGCAAAAGCATGCTGCTGTGTAGCGCTGCTGAATCGCCTCTGTCAGCGGCATCTAGTACACATACTGTGACAGTCACAAAAGGCAAAACAGGCTCCATGATTGCCATGCTATGGCATCTGCCAGGGCAATCCAGGGAAAAAAGGCGCGAAATGCTTGTCTGCCGTTGCTTTCCCAGAGGAAGGAGTGACTGACGACATTTACCCAGAACCACCCGCGACAATTATTTTTGCCCCATCAGGCACTGGGATCTCAACCCGGAAATTCCAAGGGGCGGGGGAGGCTGCGGGAACTATGGGATAGCTACGGAATAGCTACCCACAGTGCAACGCTCCAGAAATCGACGCTAGCCTCGGACCGTGGACGCACACCACCGATTTAATGTGTTTAGTGTGGCCGCGCGCACTCGATTTTATACAATCTGTTTTGCTAAACCGGTTTATGTAAATTCGGAATAATCCCGTAGTGTAGACGTACCCTCAGTTTTTCAGAAATTAGTCGACTTTATGGCCCGAAGAGACCATTAGAGCATCTAATCTGACCCCCTGCGTATCACAGGCCTCCTGTATGACACAAGAGCTACTTTTGAGGCAAACACATTCCAGAAAGGCATCTAGTCTTCATTAAATGACATCAGGAGATGGAGAATCCACCACTTTCCTTGGTAGCTTGTTCCTGTAGTAAATCATCCTCACTGTTGAATTTTTGTGCCTTAGCTGTAATATGAATTTGTCTCTTTTCACCTTCCAGCCATTGGGTCTTGTTATGCCTTACTCTGCTCAATTCAAGAGCCCTTTAATACCCAATCTTTTCTCTCCATTAAGGCACTTCAACAGTTCAGTGAAATCACCTTTCAATCTTTTGATAAGCTAAACAGGTTGAGCTCTTTCAGTAGCTCACTAGAAGGTATTTTTCTCCAGCCCTCAGAACATTAGGTGGCTCTTTGCTGCCCCAGCTCCAATTTCACAACATCTTTTTCAAATGAGGACACCAAAACTGGAGGCTATTCCAGTATCAGTCTCACTGATGCCGTGTCAGCTCCTGTGATGTTATTGACATGATTTGTAACTGTATAGATCACCATTGCAACCACTGTTCTATATTTGCAGCCAATATTGTAGAAAGGTAGTCGTGTAAGGGGTCCATGGAGAGGTTCTGATTGGCTGATTATAATGATGCTATCTCTAGATGTGTATCATTTTTGTAGTTGACGTTATTAATATTGGCTCTATGCTGTCTGTATTTCAGCTACACAATCGACCCATTGAGAGAAGACAGATACACCTTGTGACTCAGGAAGGTCTGCAGGGACCTGCCTATGGAGAGAACTCTAAGGTTTTTCTATGCCACGGGCTGGACAGAGTGTCCTTGGGACAAAGAAAGCAAAGACCACATGGCAAGAGACTATAAAAGGCTGATGCCTCATCTCCATCTTGTCTTCAATCCTGCTTCATACCTCTGGAGAGATTTTGCTACAAACTGAAGCTCTGTACAAAGGACTGAATGGCCCATCCCAGAGGAGGATGTACTCCAGAGACTTGATTTGAACCTGCAGCTTATTCCATCACTGCTACAAGCCTGAACCAAGAACTTTGCCATTACTGTATGTGAAGGATTAAAATCCATGTGCATTTTATATAACAACCTGGTCTATGGCTTGTGCCAGCTCTTTTCCAGACCCAAAGTCCAGAGTATGGTCCGGGGGCGAGAGGCCTAGCAAATAGTGATCAGCTAAGAGAAAGCTGGGTAAACAGAAAGCCTTGCTTGCTGAGATAGGCCTGGTCAGCAAATTGCCAGATGTTGGAGCTAAGAACTAAAGAATTGTGTCTTATTCAGAGTTGCAGATTGAGCAAAGAATCCCTGTTCCTATTGTGTTAGTCTCTTCTGTAGGGAGACATTTTTCCCACAGAGCCAACCTTGAGTTTACGAAAAGTTGGCACATGTCAGTATAAGATATGGCATCCTTCCACCTCCCTTCCCAGGGACCAATGCCTGCCTAAAGACACACAGAAAACTATCTTTATTGCCATATACTTTCACTGTTTCTTTGCTTTAACCCCTAGGAATGTACCTGTTGGACAATCAAAGGAGTTGCTCCATTCCTATGGACCTCAAATCAGAATTCAACATATATATTTTATACTAATAACATATTATCAAAGTATTAATGAAATGTTAACTTGCTAACTTGAGACCATGGGTGGAGACATTATGTAACCTGTTAACCATTGGCTACTGTGCTATCTTGTCTTGCTGCAAAACCTATCCCAGGGTTTGGAACTGCCTACGCCGTCACTTTCCCCCACCCTTGGAAAATCTATATATTCTATTGTAATTAATTAATTAATAATGTCCCTGAGCCTAATAAGCCCACTCCGCCAGCGCTGTGTGTAATAAACTCCTATTCTTTTCCTCTACACAATGGAGATTTATGTTCTTCACAGACACCTGCTGAAGAAAGAGGAGATTCAGCATCCAGCTTGGCTGAATGTGTCTCCTCTCCCCACAGCTTGGTGATTTTTGAGGAAATGTAGAAGACTGCCTTTGCCTAGCTGTACATCGCTTGCAAAAGAAACAGGTCTTTTTGGTGACAAGAGTTGAAAGGAGCCATTAGGCAAATGTGGAGACAGGAAAAATGTCCCCCAATTCAACTGGCATCCGTGGATGCTAAGCCACAACACAAAGTGCTAAACAGTCTATGAGAACGGCTGGTGTCAGAAGAGTCTCTACCAAAGCCTTTTGCCACCAGCAGGGGCCTCTCTGTGCGCAGAACTCCTGGTAGCGTGATGGCTGCAGGCAGTGGAGAACTCCATTTTGGCATCTCTTTGTCGGTGAACATCCGCAGTGGCTGTTTAAAGGTCTCTGGATAGTGATCTTTGGGAGGAGCTGGCTGAAGTGTCTTCCTAGTAACCAGGAGATCCTGGCTTGGCCTGCCAGTTCTTCCTTGCAAGTCTTGAGGGAAATGGGGAACGGCTGTAGTTTGGAATGTGCAGGTGTTGTCCTGGACCATCAAATGGAACAGTTGCAAGTATTTTCTTGAGGCAGGCACCATGGCTTAGCTGGCTAAAGTACTTATCTAGCAAAGAGGAGATCCTAGGTTCAACTCCTAGTGGTGCCTTGTTGTATAGCTTTGTCTCCTCTGCTCACATTTTCCTGTGTCTTTCCGGGAAACAGAAGAGACCTTCCTTGTTATCCAAGTAATTGCTTGCTAAGGAAAAGGTTTCTTTGGAGAGAAACATTGGAAAGAATCAAATCACAAGCCTGGAGTTGATGAAAAGGCTGCTGTGACTGGCATTAGCATGGTGGTTGCTTCAACTGCAATTGCTGAAACACAAGAGCCTGCGCCACACGTCCTTGTGATTCGCTGGGGATGTCTGCACACAGATGTCATGTCATCTTCCTTTTGATTGTCACTGATGAAAAATGGAGCAGCTGGGAGAAAAGTCCCAGAGGCACCTGCCAGGTAAAGTGGAGGTTAGAGATGCAGCACCCAGTGGTGCCTTGCCAAATGTGTCCACTCCTCCCACCTTTTGGTCAATTTTTGAGGAAACAGAGAGGACTGCGTCTGCCTTGCAATGCAAATGTTTCCAAAAGAAACCGGTTGTTTTTTCTGACAAGTGTTGGAAGGAGGCACCTAAGAAATGTGGAGACAAGGAAAAGGTCACCGTAACTCAACTTGCATCCATGGCTCTTGAGGCCACAACGCAGAGCACTAAGCACTGTACGACCACAGCTGGGGACAGAAGGGTCTTTTCCAAAGGCATTTTCCACTTGCAGGGTCCTCTCTGTGCGCAGAATTCCTGATAGTTTGATGTCTGCAGGCCCTGGAGATCACTATTTTGCCATCTCTCTCACTGTTTCAGTGAACATCTGCTGTGGTTGTTGAAAGTCTGTGATGGGATCTATGGGATGCAACCTGAACCTATGGGATCTATGGGATGCAACCACTGCCTGGGCTCCCTCTCACACGATGATGCTGTGAGGAACTGAGAATCTCTGGCAGATATTGCACTTACACAGACATCCACAGGTAGGGACACATCCAACTGGGTTACATGAATGCTTCTCCCAGCCACTCATAACACTAATGATAGAGAGCCTCCCGCCAATTCCCCCCAGCTCTGCAGCCTTGCGCCTCTGGATCATACCATCTTGCCTTAATAAGAAGCCTGATCAGTGTGAGTTTATTACGCAGGGTCCACCCCTCCCTTGCTGTGAATAGTACATGAACCAGCCTTGTAATGGAGCTGAGATTTCCCAAGAACTTCAAGCAAAATACACCAGTTTCATAAAACAGATTTATTAACTACAGAAAGATGGAGTTTTAAGGATTATAAGTGATAGGCATAAAAGAGCAAAGTTACCATGGAAATTAAAGATAAATTCACAATCTAAACTTTACCCCTGATTACACTAGGCCGTAGTTCGGTTATGCCACAGGAAGGCTTAATGCTCGAGCTGCAGCACATGCTGGGCAGGCTCTAGGCCGGGCTCCCCCCGACAGGAGAGAAGAAGAAGACTGGGCCCCTGGAGGGGCAGGCTGGGGCTTCCTGGATCCCATTTGCTCACAGCCAGCGCCCTGCCCCCACTCCCAAGTCATTAATGGCGCCCCCAGGTCAGCCAGAATGGAGCAGCGGTTTTCACTGCACCAAGTCCACTTATGGCTTACAGGCAACTCCCAAACCCATCACAGCCCACCATGTCGGCCAGAAAGGAGCCCACTCAGCCTCGCCATTGCTGCTTTTCCGTCCCCCTAGAACCCCGCTTCTCCTGGGCTGCAAGGAGCCGCCCCTGGGAAGCCAAGAGGCAGGCACAGGATTCTGCCTCCCAGCAGCCAACCGCACCTCCCCCGGCTTTGCAGAACGAATGGTGATGATCTACTAACCCCATTTAGCTGCAATGATGTGCTTATTTTCTGCCCTGCCTTTCTCAGCTCGACTTTCCTCTTTTGCCCCATTCCTGCCTCACTTCCTCCTTTGGCAAGTCACGCAGAGGAGGCCAGCAGGAAGAGCCGGCCTCCACCGGCCAACCTCCAACAGCAGAGGAGGCCAAGCCACAAGCCTCCAAAAGGTAACATGCCTAACTCCTCTAGGTTCTCCAGCCTGACGCCAAGGTGCTTTCTCCACTGCTGTCAGCACCCTCTGTCATGCAGGGGTTGGAGTTATCCCACGGACAGGCCAATAGGAGAAGGAGGAGGCCTTCCTGAACAGCAAGGGGATCTGGGAAAAGGAAGCCAGCCCATTTCTGCCTGGTTTTGAACCAGCGACCTTTTGTGTGTGAGGCGAACGTGATAACCACTACACTACAGAAACTCCATCTGCTTGGTTGTTGCTCACCCTGATACAGACCAATGGACAAACCTAGAGAAAGTGGTGGCAGCCCTTCAATGGGCCAGCTGGCAGAGCAGAGGACTGGAGCGGGCGCTCAGGAAGTCGTCCTTACGTCGCCCTTGTGACTCCAGCTTGAGGGAGAGCTTCTTTTTCTTCCCCTTGCTGACAAAGAGCAAGAGAAGAATGAAAGGTCAGGTGGGCCAACTCGGTGCAGAAGCCCATGCTGTCTTTTCCTGCTGCATAGCCTGAAATGAGGGACTCGTGGCAGTTAAAGGCACTGCTGCACTTTCAGAAAACATCCCACCCGTGCACAAAGGGGGATAGAAGAGCCTGTTAGTCTAGCACGCTCCCAGCGGAACTACTTCAGCAGCTGCTCGGTTTATTTTTGGCCTATTACTTTTCTGTCTGGGATGTTGTTGTCAGCTGTGGCACAGAAAAAGGACATCATTGCGAGCGGCCCATGAAGACAAGATTCACTTTTGCCTTGCTTGCTCGGCTTTACTCGCTTCCTCGCCCTATTCCTGCCTTAGTTCCTGGGTTACCTGAAGGCGACGGGGGGCCAGCAGTACCAGGAGGAAGTTGGGCAGCTAGACCCTGGTGGCAAAAGTCCTGCCGCCACTTGCCACCCCACTCTCTTCTCCCAGCGTCACATATTGGCCACCAGGGACTTGGGGCCCAGCAGCACAACGGAAGGCAGTGGACAGAGCCACCCTCGCCTTGAAGCTCCGGCTCATTAAACCACATCTTCAATCACTGATGGCCAATGAGAGACCGACATTGCTTGCTATTTTAGCACTTGGAAATGCCATTGGCCAATCTTTGGATCTCTGTAATGCTGCGCTTCAGTTCATGGGGGAAAGGCGAGAGAAGCGACCTTTCAACTAAAGGCCTGGGGTTAACATCCAACGCTGTCTTCTACTGTAACACTATTTAATACTGGCCCACCCTGTGCTGGTGACAGTTCCATTTCTAGATGTTAGTACATTTCAGTTACTGTCAAAATTAAAAAGTTTCTATATGCTTAAAGAAAACGCATTTGTTTTATTTGCTTCTATATGGCATGAATAAATACAGGTTTACAGAACCTAGCCTGCAAATTTATCATCTTATATGACAGAGAAAATCATGCATTGAAATTGTGCGTCAAAATCATGAGCTGAGCTACAAATGCAATGAAAAATAAGATATTCAAAATTTTAACATATGCGGGGGGGAACCGAGGACACTTCTTGCCTGGGAGAGGCACTTGGTCTAGGGGAGGCCCTGTCAGGGAGAACAGGAGTTAGTCTCACACGCCTATTTCCAGGCTGTTCTGTGGGCACCCTGCTCTGGGGGAGGGATCGCGGCAGCCCAGACTCAGGGCTGGAACAGGCCCCGGATTGAGGGGGTGGCTGCAGGGTTTGCAGCGCTCTGATGGCTCAGACAATGTGTCTCCCCAAAGCCTCAGATCTGCGTCCCCAGAAGGCTCCTGCGCTGCCTCCGCTCCTCTCACAGTCTATAGCAAGGAGCAGAAGCCATAGGGCACTAGGTGGGTGGCCGAGGCTTCAGGAGCCCAGAGTGTTTGCCTGTCTGGGCATTTTGGCTGAGACCTCAGGGACACACTGTGAGGCAGAATCCCAGGCATCTTATGAAAGGAGCATAAGGACATAAGGACGTAAGAACGGCCAGACTTGGTCAGACTGGGTCCATCTAGCCCAGTATCCTGTCTTCCCATAGCGGCCAAAGCCAGGTGCCCCAGAGGGAATGAACAGAACAGGGAATCACCAAGTGACCCATCCCCTGTCACCTATTCCCAGCTCCTGGCAAACAGAGACTAAGGACACCATCCCTGCCCATCCTGGCTCAGAGCATGTCCTCCATGAATTGATTTAGCTCTTTTTTTGAACCCTGTTATAGTCTTGGCCTTCACAACCTCCTCTGGCAAGGAGTTCCGCAGGTTGACTGTGCGTTGTGTGAAAAAATACTTCCTTTTGTTTGTTTTAAACGGGCTGCCTATTCATTTCATTTGGTGACCCCCTAGTTCTTGTGTTATGAGAAGGAATAAGTAACACTCCTTATTTACTTTCCCCACACCAGTCATGATTTTATAGACCTCTAGCATATTTCCCCTTAGTCAGCTTTTCTCCAAGCTGAAAAGTCCCAGTCTTATTATTCTCTCCTCATATGGCAGACACTCCATACCTGTTTCTGAACCTTTTCCAATTCCAATACATCTTTTTTAAGATGGAGCGACCATATCTGCACGCAGTATTCAAGATATGGGCGTACCATGGATTTATACAGTGGCAATAAGATTTTCTCTCTTATTCTCTATCCCTTTCTTAATGATTCCCAACATTCTGTTCGCTTTTTGCCTGCCACTGCACATTGAGTGGATGTTTGCAGAGAACTAGCCACAGTGACTCCAAGATCTCTCACTTGAGTTGGAACAGCTATTTTACATCCCATCGTTTTATATGTAGAGTTGGGATTATGTTTGCCAATGTGCATCACTTTGCAATTGTCAACATTGAATTTCATCTGCCATTTTGTTGCCCTTTTACCTAGATTTGTGAAATCTCTTTTTAGCTCCTCACAGTCTGCTTTGGACTTAACTATCCTCTGTAGTTTTGGATCATCCGCAAATTTTGTCACCTCGCTGTTTAGCAGATCGTTTGTGAAGATGTTGACTAGTCCCAGTACAGACACCACTAGTTACCTGTTTGCATCCTGAAAACTGTCCATTTATTCCTACCCTTTGTTTCCTAGCTTTTAACCAGTTATTGATCCACGTGAGGACCTTCCGGAGGTGAACGTAAGCTGGTACATTCCGGTATGGGGTACTGGCAAGAGCGGGTACGCTGTGCCAGCCCGGCCTGGCTTCCCCCTTCTCAGGCTGGTGATTTAAAGGGCCCAGGGCTCCCTGCAGCCTCCCAAGCCCCCCTGGCAGAGCCCCGGGGAGCAAATCACTGCCCTGGAACGCTGCTCTCTCCCGCGCTACCAACACAGAGCAGGGGCGGCGGGAGCTTCCTTACAATGGGGGGGGGTCACTATTGTCTGAACTGTGGCACTCCCATGAAAACCCTTCCCCAAGGTCCCACACTCACACCACCTCTCCCCCCGAGGCCACACCCACAGAATGCCTCTCCCCCCCCCAAGACTCCCCCTTTCCCGCCTCCATCATTTGTCCTAACAGCCAGTTAAGAGTGGTGGGGCCACAGCACCCCTGTTCCAGCACCCCTGACACACAGCTCAGCAGCAGCGGTGTGTGTGTGCGTGTGACAGAGGCAGCTGTGCTGAGCTGAGCCAGTGAGGGAAGCGGGGGCTGATGTTGGGGCTGCCCCCTCCCCCTGCCTCAGGCCTGGTTGCTTGCAGCAGCTGTCTGAACATAGAGACAGTGTGCGACACACTCCCTCTCCCCACACACACACTCCCTCTCCCCACACACACACTGTCTCTCCCCCCCCCCCCACACACAGAGTCAAAAAGCAGCTGGCAATCTAGTAGGATGCCCGTGGAACAATAGGAGAGAGAAACCTGCATCACTGAAAGTGCAGCCATGGAGACACCACACACCAACCTTGCCTAGCTGGCAAGAATCAAACCTCCACAGAAACACCCTGTGGCGTCTAACCCAGCTCCCTAAGGCCTCAGCCACAACCACTTAACACAGGGGCCTTTCTACACTCTGGTTCTGTTCTCACTGAAGGGTCATTTCCAATTGTTCACTCGGACCAGCTTCCCCAGCACACTCACTGCTGTGCAGCTCTGTACGTGTGGCCATGGCTGAACAGCCAGAGTTCCTGCTCATTTCCCCACTGGCTGGAGCATGGCTAGTGTGTGTTTGTGGTTAATGACGTTGCTGTAGATGGTTTGTTTCCTGCCTTGGCAATTCAGACAATCCCTTTTCCCAACATATCTCCAGCACATCAGTCCCTGGCTGGGTCTCCTGGGCAGTGGAAAACATCCCTTGTTTGGCCCTGCCAAGGGGCTCGTGGAAGCTGAGACGTCCCTCGGCTTGGATCAAAGGGGGAGTTGGATGGAATTTATCACACAACCCTCCCTGCTCCCCAGAGCCCCACGGGGAGAAGCTGGGGGCACCCTCCTGTGCCCCCAGCCACTGCCCCTCTCCTACACCCCTTCACCCCAACCCTGCACTCCCTCCTGTGCCTCCAGCCACTGCCCCTCTCCTGCACCCCCTTCACCCGTAACCCCTGCACCCCCTCCTGGGCCCACGTGGGGACACTGACCTGTTTGCATGGAGCAGCTGGCATTGCTCCTCCCTGGAACACTGCTCCTCCGGGCACCCCTAGGGGCTGCGGGGTGGGGGAGGGCGCCGAAATCGTCCTCGGTCCGCAGCGCACCAGCGGCACCGAGTCGGCCCGGCACGGACGCGTCCCGTCCTCCAAAACCGGCACCAGCGTCCCGGCACCGCTCCCCTTCTCCGGCGTGCAGAAAGAAAGCTGCGCCAGCAGCTGTGAAGACTCCGACCCCGGGACCGGTCACCCAGCCACTGCCAACACCTCCGGCACCGGCTGTGGTAGTGCACGTGCAGTGCACGGGCCCGGCAGCTCCGGCACCTGAAGAGCCGTTGAGCCCGACGCCCCCCTGCTCCCTGGCACCGTCCGAGGTCGAGCTCGGTCTCCCAACTACGCCCGAGACATACTCGCAGGTGAGGGAGCTCATCTCCATGACAGAGGCGCCGAGCCTCCGGCCCCCGGCACCTCCGCGGGGAAGCCTGAGCGACATCATCTGAGCTCCCTGCATCCAGGTCACTTTCCTCAGCTGGGCTGCGTCAGGGGAGGGCAGAGAGCAGCAGCTTCTGATGCTCCCCTCACAGCCCAGCTCAGCCCAGGTGGGGAAAGTGACCAGGACGCAGGGAGCACATAGTGCTGCTCCTCGCTCCCCCCAGCCTCTGTGGGGCCACGGAGGAGCATTGGGGCAGGGAGAGCAGTGAGCACCTTTGCACGGCCACACGGTGCCCTTTGACCCCCTGGAGCCCTGGGCGGCTGCCGGGGGCCCCACCCCTAAGGCTGGCCGGGCTCCCCAGCACGAATAGCAGAGACACAGGGAGACTGGCCACCCACTGAGCAGAGGTAGCCTGGGCGGCTCGTAATGGAGGCTCGGGGGGGCTCAGCCTCCCCAAACCTTGCGTTGCCAAGGGGGCAGTGGGGCCCATGACTAGGGGCCCTGGCCAAATTGGGTCCCCCTGGAAAAGTCTCCCCCATGTCAGCCCCATGGCTGGAGGAGCTCCCACTCCCTGCTATGGCCTGGGGGCTGCAGCAGGGGCACAGAGCATCTCTGGTCTGGGGGCTGCAGCGGGGCCGGGGTAAAGGAGTGACAGGGTGGGGCCAGTGGGGGAAGGGGTGGAACAGAGGTGACAGTGGATGGGGCCGTGGGTGGAAGGTGTGGAAGGGGGCGGAGCCACACATAGAAGTGGGGGGGGGCAGGGTTCCAGTGCTGGGGCCCCCGCACTTGTTATCCCTTTCCTGGGCTTTGGCATCACCAGCCCCTGCTTAGCGAGTAGGGGTCAGTGGTCCCCACAATGTGGGGCGTGACTCCTAGGGGGACACAGAGGAAGATTGATGGGGGCACCTCAGGGCCTGAGCCAGCCCCCATGGAGGGCAGGGAGGGAGCCCCACTCAGCCCCACTCTGTCCCAGCTCTTCCCCAACCCCACCCTCAGCCTGGGCCCCTGGCTCCCAGCCCGGCCTCGACCCCCTTACCCCTGTCCGCACCCCTCTCCCCAGCAAGCAACGGCCCCACTCCCAGCCCCGGTTCTCGACCGCGGCTTCCGAGGGGCCACAGCCATGGATACGAGGGCGCAGTGTGAAATGTTTGGGGACCACTGGGTTAGGGTGACGTCCTCAATCACTTCTCTGCAGTCCAATAAAAGCGATTCCTCCCCCACCCACCCCTCCGTCAGGACGGCCTAGGTACGTTCTTCTTCGAGTGATTGCTCCTACCTTAACTAACAACGAACTATATACAAGTAGCAACGAAGAAACGCTAGGGCTGTGGAGGTCAACGGAGCACTCCACTGTTCCAACTGGCCGTCACGGGCGGTAAGAAGGAACTGAGGAGCAGACGGGCCGGCTGGGGTATACATCCAGCGCCGTAGCGGTGCCACTCCAGGGGGCGCCCAGCCAGCCCGCCGGAATTGCTAGGGTAAAAATGTTCCAAAGAGCCGTGCACGCGCGGCGCACACACCTAACTGGAATGGATAGGAGCAACACATCTCGAAGAACAACAGTTACTACGGTGAGTAACCGTCTTTTCTGCTGCCCTTCACTCGTACAGGAAGGAGAATAACATTTCATTCCACTCAATCCCAAAGTGATGTGTAACCCACCACCATCCCAAACTGGTCATTTTGGGGAAGTGGCCCCATCATGCTGCATAGCTAGGCAGAGTAGGGGTGTCTATGCAAACACGGCCTGTTCCTGAAGTCTTCCCCCAGCTCCTCACTAGATGTGAGGGGGGAGCTCATTCAGACCCTGCTTATGCTTAGTATTGGGAAACTCCTTAGTGTCCCTATCTCTGGTGGCCTTAGATTTCTCCTCCTGTCCCTATTTTAGCAGCTCAGATGAGGTGGCCAAGTGTTTAAGGTGATGGACTACTAATCCATTGTGCTCTGCACGTGTGGGTTCAAATCCCATCCTCATCGGCTGTGTTTAGTTTTCACTCTCCTTTATAGACAACCATCTCCCCTCTTGGTACAATGACAGATCAAACAAGGTTGCTTCTTGCAAACAAAAACCTTCTCAGAATCTCAGCTACCCATCCCCCCCTTGCTTCAAATAAAATGTCTAAATCCCAGATTTCTAAAAAAATTCTCTAATCCTGTATTTCTTAGTTTTTATCTCAAAAGGGAACAGCCTCATAATCTCCCCCAAACACCCTGGGACCTCCCCAAATAATTAAAATAACCCCAACCTGAGCAAGGCCACAACAGTGAACCAGACCTAGTGGCTAGGCCAAGCTGTTCTGAAGGAGGCAACTCAACCATTTTCTCTCTGCTTCCCTTGTCAAAGTCTAACTGAGAAACCAAAATTCCCCAAACTGAAAATTTTCTGCTGAAAAACCACTACTAGTCTGTTTGGGGACTTTGGTTTGAATGTACTATTATTATTCTCTTCTGATTTCTGAATCAGTTTTGTCATCCAGGTGTATTTCCAGCGGTTGAGTTGTGGGGGAGAGAGGCCAACTCATGATGTCTCTACCCCCCGCCCTTTCATAGTTTCTTCCAACTTGCTAGGAAGTACCTTTGCTATGATGTGAGCCATGCAGTGTCCATTGTCACTGTGCTATCTCGGAGAAGTCTGCATTGTACCCGGTTCCTGGGATAGTCCTTGGCAGTGTGGAGCCCTTTAATGGGCCAGCAGCGAGTCTGGCGCCTCCATTGTCACACCTGAAAGGCTGGTGGTGGGCATTTCCCAACCTCATCTCAGTAACACACACAAAGCAAAACTTCCCAGCCAATGCTACACACACAATCCAACAAGATATTACGGTTCAACAGACCAAGACTTTTTAAATGATACCTCACCAGGCAGACGTTGTACAAACCGTATCATCATTATAGGACAGCGGTGAATGTGGGGCTTCCAGGGTGCTGCTTTGAGCACAGCGAGCCACACCTGGGCTGACATTGCAATGGAGACATACCCTTAGAGTCCATCTCTCCTGGGATAAAGATGGCAGCATGGCTGGCCTGGACCATCTGACGTGGGCTCATGGAGCTAAAGCTGAGAGGCTAAAAACTGTAGTGCAGATATTTGTGTTCACACTGAAGCCTGGGTTCGGAAACCCTCATCCCTCATGGGGGTCTCAGAGGTTGGGCTCAAGCCCATCTGTCTGCCCTGTAATTTTATAGTCTTGCAGCCCAAGCCCCATAATCCTGAGTCAGCTGACCCGGGCTTTGCCACAGGTGCCCTGGGTGTGTTAATCGCAGTGCAGACATAACATTAGGCTACGTCTCCAGTGCAATGAAACACCCACGACTGGCCCGTGTCACATTAATCAGGGTCATGCGGCTTGGGCTGTAAAGTTGCAGTGTCCGTGTCTCGGCTCAGGCTCAGTCCCCTGCTCCAGGAGCCCAGAAGGTTGGGAGGGGGTTTAGCAAGTGGAAATGGTAAAACCGCAGGGGACTATTACCCTGGACTCATGGCATTTCTCCATTGGTCTGTCTGCTCTGGGGCAGGGACAGAAACACGTCCTGCTGCTTTTGTTATTTCAAAGGGCAGGTCAGGATTTTCATTCTCAGACACGGTGCACAAAACAGGACTCAACCCTCGGCATAAACTAAACGAGCTGCCCACAGATTCTGGCAGCCACAATGAACATTTGGTGTGAGAGCTCAGACCTGCCCCCTCGGCTGTGAGGGGACTGGACCACTGACCTATCAGCTCCTAACTCCCAAACTTTCAGTAACTATCATCAGTGCCTGTGAGTGTAATTTAAACCATAAGAAAAACCACACTAGGCTAGACCAAAGGTCCATCTAGCTCTGAATCTTGTCTTCTGACAGTAGCCAATACCAGGTGCCCCAAAAGCAACTCAGTAAGGTACCACTAAAAGCAGCAAAGAATCCTGTGGCACCTTATAGACTAACAGACGTTTTTGCAGCATGAGCTTTCGTGGGTGAATACCCACTTCTTCGGATGCAAGAATTGAGCATCGATTATTCACCCACGAAAGCTCATGCTGCAAAAACGTCTGTTAGTCTATAAGGTGCCACAGGATTCTTTGCTGCTTTTACAGAACCAGACTAACACGGCTACCCCTCTGATACATAAGGTACCACTGGAACTTGAACCCAGGATCTCCTGTATACAAAACAGTGGTTTTAGCCCGCTAAGCCATGGCGCCTACAGTTGTTGAAGAGATCATGTCTGCACATACCTGACTCTCTGCCAACCCCCATCTGGGCCTGACAAGCTTTGCTGGAGTTTGGATTCAGTAAAGCAGAGGAGCAGGTGAAGTTTTACTCCCAAGGTTCTTTGGACAGATCTACACTACAAAATTAGATCGGTGTAACTACATTACTCAGGGGTGTAACTACATTACTCCAGGCGCTTGTGGATCACCGTGGGCATTTCATTGACATTTACACAGCCTGGCCTGGAAAGGTGCATGATGCACGCATCTTTCAGAACAGTGGCCTGTTCAGGAAGATGCAGGAAGGGACATTTTTCCCAGACCGAAAGATCACAGTAGGGGACGTTGAAATGCCCATTGTGATCCTTGGGGACCCCGCTTACCCATTAATGCCTTGGCTCATGAAACCCTATACAGGGAAGCTGGACAGGAGCCAGGACCGTTTCACCAACAGGCTGAGCCGGTGCCGAATGACTGTGGAGTGTGCTTTTGGGCGTTTAAAGGGGCGCTGGCGAGCACTTTATGGGAAGCTAGACTTGGGGGAAAGCAGCATCCCTGCGGTTATATCCGCGTGCTGTACCCTCCATAATATTTGTGAAGGGAAGGGTGAAACATTCAGCCAGGCATGGACCAACGAGGTACAAGTCCTGGAGGCTGAATTTGCACAGCCAGAGAGCAGGGCTACTAGAGATGCCCACCACAGGGTAACAAGGATTAGGGATGCCTTGAGGGAGGAATTTGAGGCTGAAAGCCAACAGTAATGTTTTTTGCCTTGACCAGGAGTGACGTGCACTGGTTACAGTGTTTTTAAGTGCCTGTGTTTTCCTTGTTGTTTGTTACCTGTGTTTTCCTTGGGGTTTGTTATCTTTCACTTTATGCAATAATAAAAACTGTTTCATAATCAAATAAATCATTTATTTAAAAAAAGGAAGTAAACAGGCAGGGGGGTTGGTTGTTGGACTGTACATTCATAGGTTTGCATGTGTACTGCCAGGAGTGCTGTGCACCTCAGGATTGTACTGTTGCATGGTGATGGGGGTTGAGTGCAGAGGGTAAGGGTCGTAGTTCTCTGGGCTCATAGGTGACCGTACAGGTGTCGGGGGCAGCTGGTGATGGTGTAGGTAAGAACCTGGATGCTGGGGAACGGGACTTGGAGCTGACATTGGTGCACAGGGGAAAGAGGTTTGGGAGGGTGGGGGTTTGGCACGGTAGTGCTCTGCTTGCATGGCTACCAGTGACTGCATATAGTCTGTTTGGCGCGCCATGAGGTTTATAAGCTGCCTCGTGGTTTTCTTCAGTGACAACTCCTTTCTCCTGATTTCTGTTTCCTTCCAGTGCTGCATTTTTTCTCTCCATTCATGCGCAGTTTTATTCTCTGTTGCACACTGGTTCATAACTGCCTTCACCAAGTCTTCCTTGCTTTTCTTAGGCTTCCTTCTAAGGTTCTGAAGTTTTCTTTCAGTACTGATAAGACCGGTCCAGGACTAGTCAAGGACACTATAAAAATACAGCAAATGATACGTTTTAAGAGAGCCTGCATTGTGTATAATCTGAAGTTAGTTTCCAGTCTCACACTGCAGCATTCCTCAGACATTTCAAACACTGCTAGAGAATTCACAGCCTCCCAGAAATGGTAAGTGAGGGTAAGGCAGTAGAGTAGAAATCAATAAATCCTGGGAGACATGTTCCTGCCGCAGTTTGGCTGGGCAGGGGGCTTCTTGCTTCATGGGTGCACTGCTGTTTGTGGGCTTTGGGAAAGGCAGGAAGCTGCTGTTGGGACCTGCATTGAAACACTGTGCCTCCCTCCATGTCACACAGGAGTTAATACTTGAAGATATCTCCCTGCTGCGGGTTACCTGGGAAGCAAGGGAGGGTCTCCTACAACAATGCGGATTCCGCCCTGGCCCCTATGCAGCTTGCCTGTGTGCAGCCATGGTCCCCCCACCCCTCCTGGAACAGTGGCGCAGACGCGTTAGCCTGACTGGGACAGGGACCACACTGGCTCTCCCTTTAAACTTGCTCAAGCGAATTGCCTATGCTCTTGCAGAAACTTTTGAAGAGATTACAGAGGCAGATTACCGTGACGTGATAGACCACATCAATGGGATATTCCACATCTAGGCATGCAAGCATGCAGCCATACCACCCCCTCCTCTCCCAAAACATTTGCATTGCGATAAAAGCTGCTTACCTGGGACCTGCTCCTGTGATTCTTCTGCACCAAGTTCCAGGTGCTGCAACTGGCTAGCTTCCTCCTGGCTTGAGAAGAGCTCCTGACTGCATGCCTCCTGGGACTCCGGGGTGTCTCCCCCGACCACAGTAGCCTCACTGTCTGTTTGGATCTCCCCCTCCACCTCCCTCTCCTCTACCGGCTCTGAACTGTCCATCGTGGTCCTTCGATTTACAGAGGGGTCACCCCCATAAATCGCATCCAGCTCCTTGTAAAAACGGCAGGTCGTGGGGGCAGCGCCGGAGCGGCAGTTTCCCTTGCGTGCTTTGCAATAGGCACTCCGCAGCTCCTTTACTTTAACCCTGCACTGTAGTGTGTCCCGGTCATGGCCCCTTTCCAGCATGTCTCTTGATACCTGGGCAAAGATATCAGAATTCTTACGGCTAGAGCGCAGCTGTGCCTGCACAGATTTCTCCCCCCAAACACTGATGAGGTCCATCAGCTCGCCATTGCTCCATGCTGGGGCTCATTTGCCGCGTGGAGGCATGGTCACCTGTAAAGATTCACTGATTGCACCCCACACCTTGCTGAGCAAACAGGAAGGGGATTTTTAAAATTTCCGGGGCATTTAAAGGGCGGGTCACCTGAGGCCAGGGCAGTAGAGTCTGACCTGATGAGCAGAATGGCTGAACAGGCATTCTGGGATACATCCTTATACCCTGGAGGCCAATAACAGCGCTGGTGTGTGGCCACACTTGATGACCAGCGCTGCAGCACCAGCACTGCAATCCTTATTCCCCATGCTGAGCAAGGTGTACGGCCAGCGCTGCAGCCAGGGAGTTGCAGCGCTGGAAGTGCCCTGCAGGTGTGGCCACTTACTAATTGCAGCGCTGGAAAGCCTCCACCAGCGCTGCAACTCGCCAGTGTAGCCATACCCTAAGCAATGCAGTTATATCAGCCTAACCCCGGTGCAGATAGCGCTGTGCCAACAGGAGGGCTTCTCCCATCAGCATAGCTTGGGGAGGGGCTTGGTTAGTGAAGATGAAGAGACTAGGTGGCCCATGGCTCTTGCATTTGGGGAGGCTGGGTGTGAGCGCTGGAAGCTCCCTAGAAGTGGGGGGCCCATTGATGCCCAGACCATGGCACTGCCCCCCCCACCCTTCTCCTCTCTCTGAGGCCCCACCTCTGCTCCCCCCTTGCTCCAGTTCGGCCACTTCCCACCCCCGCTCTTCCTCTTTGGCTGAGGACAGCTGAGCCACCTTTCGCTCGCTCCCCTCCTCCCCCAAGGCCTTCCTGCCTCCTGCTCGTGCCTCTCCACCCCCTACCACAAGGTCTGCCCACCAGCCGCCACCACTCTGACCCGTCCCTGCAACCCACCCTGCCCACCACCCACACCTCTCTGCCTCTCCCCTGAGACCTGCTCTGCCCACTGCCCCCACCTCTGAGACCTGCTCTGCCCACCGCTCGAACCTCTCTGCCCCTCCCCTGAGACCCACCCTGTCCATGTCTTTCTTCGGTCGTCTGTTGCTATTCCATGAAACATCAAGAATGGAATAAAAAGCTGAGTTTACTCCAGGGTGAGGAAAGAAAGGAGCCACCAACCCCCTGGCATTGCTGCTTTAGTTAAAGTGTTTTAACTAAACAGCTATTGAATGTCCTCCCTATGCCCCTTGTGTCCCCAGAGCACATCCATGCTAGCAGTTCTTGGATGGCAAGAGAGAGCAGTGCACTGTGGGTAACTATCCCACTGTGCAACTGGCTGCAGGGTGTTTTGGGAAGGGTTTGCAATGCCTCCCGGGCTGGTACAGCATCACATGATGCAGGTTTCTCTATCCCACCGTTCCATGGGCCTCTTACTAGATTACCAGCTGCTTTTCAACTGTGGTGTGGAGACTGTGTGTGTGTGGGGAGAGACAGTGTGTGTGTTGGGGAAGAGTGAGTGTGTTGAGCTAGGTAGGAGCGGATCATTATTATCCCTACTTGAAAGAGGGAGAAGCTAAGGCTGAGAAAGGAGAATTGACTTGTCTTAGGTCACACGGCCAGGCAGGGGCAGAGTTGGGAATAGGACCCAAGAGCCCTGATTTTCAAACTAACCATCGGATCTTGAATTTCAGACACTGAATGACCTGAATAAAGTGCTCTCACATGAGCTCCAGACCAACAACAGTGCACAGGAATTATTCAGCAAGTATTTGAGGAGAACTGCAATGTCAGAGAGAATCATGAACTGCTCAGAGACCATTAATGTAGAGAAGCAGCAAAATTCATCAAACATAGAACTGGTTCTGATTTATTTCCTTGGTCTTAAAAGAGACCAACAAGGACCTGAGTCTCCTCCCTGTCAATAACCCCCTGCTCAGCCAATCAGGGTAGAGACTGAGGCTGAAGGTTCTCACCAGAGAGGCCAAAGGATGGCCCAGGTCACTGGTGGGGATCACTGCCCGAGGATTATTTCAGCCCCACATTTTTGGGTGGCTCTCCCACAGTGGGAGCTGCAGAGCACTCCCCCGCAACACCCCCCGCCCCCTCCTGGTATTGGGAGGGGAACAGGAGAAAGGACAAAAGAAGCAAGAGATGAAGAGAAAGGAGGGAGAGATGGATGGAGGAAAAGGTGAAACAAAAAGGACAAACCCTAATGTCCCTAGTGATTCTAAGGGACAAAATCCCAGGTGTGCAATAAAATTCTGCCTCCTTAAGCTCGTGTTTTCCATGCCCAGAATTCAACTCTCACCAGATGGATCAGACTGAACAGGTTTCAAACCTCCAGGAGGCTCTTACCTTCTAAACAGGGAAGGCTGTTTTCTACTAAAATCACTACAAGGGAAGGAGAAAACTCGAAAGAGGTTCCTCCTGGCGCTCACGTATCTGAACCCGAATACTCTCTCAGTCCTCAAAGAGAGACCTGGAGAAGGAGACTTGCTGCAGCAAAGCCACAGGGGTCTCTGAGGTTTCCCTGGCCCCTCGCCCCGGTCCTGCCTGGCTGATGACAGCATCTCTCTGTGAGGTCACCACCTCCCCACCACCTTGGACCAATAGTCTGAGGTCCTGCAAAAGGCCTTTGTGATGTCACTGCCACACCCCTCCCTTGCTGTGCCAATGTCCTGCCCCTGGCCAGGCACTTTGGAGGTTTGAGCTACTCCCTGGGGATCACCCCACTCAAGGAGCGTTCATTCTAGGCAGCAAGCCGGCTAGACAGGGAAACATCAGACGCTGCTCCCAATGCTACACTCAGATTTTCAGAAATGAGTCGACTTTATGGCCAGAAGAGACCATTAGAGCATCTAATCTGACCCCCTGCGTATCACAGGCCTCCTGTATGGCACAATAGAAGGTCAGGGTAGGGGGGCTGAGGAAGTGAGGGGGCAGGCAGTGGCGAGAGGGCAGGTGAGCCGGTGGCTGGCCCCAGCTCACCTCCGCTCCGCCTCCTCCCCTGAATGCCCCGTCTCGCTTTCCCCCCTCCCCCTGCTAATCAGCTGTGCGCGCAGGAAGCCGTGGAGGGAAGAGAAGCCATGTGGCGGCTTCGCGCTCAGGCCCAGCAAGGTGGAGACGGAGACGAGGTGAGCTGGGGCAGGGGGGCTCCCCGCACTGCAGCAGGTAACCCGGGGGGGGGTCAGGTGAGCTGGCAGTGGGGGAAGAGAGCTGAGGAGGTGAGCAGGCGAGCAGTGGTGGGGGATCAGTATGCGAGCCGGGGAGGGGGGAATGGAGGTGAGCTGGGGGGCAGGTGAGCCAGGGGGAGTGGGGGTCTGAGGAGGCAAGCGGGTGGGCATTGGCGGGGGGTCAGGTGAGCTGGCGGTGGGGGAGGAGAGGTGAGGAGGCGAGTGGGCGGGCAGGCAGGTGAGCCGTGGAGGGTGGGGGACTGAGGGGAGTGGGCGGGTGAGCCGGCGGCACGGAACGGGGGGCTGAGGAGGTGAGTGGGAGGGGCTGGTGAGCAGGCAGCGGGGGACTGAGGAGGCGAGCGAGGAGTCGCTGGCTGACCTGTTCTGCTGATCTGGTCGGGCTCCCAGCCCCTCTCCAAGGGGTGCAGCTGTCTGGAGGTGCTGCCTTCCACGCCCTCCTCAGTCCCACCTCATTCACACCACAGGGCAACTGATTACCAAGTGGGGGGAAGATCTTATTCTATTTCTAGCAAAAAAACATTTTTCTTTTACCTTAACTATACTACCTTAGGGGCCCCCTATGACATATTAGCAAGGTTCATTACCGCTGTTTTGGCGGGACAGTGCTGGGGAAGGAGGGTTTGTTTCCACGGGGTGGGCGGCACTTGTGGGGGGATTGTTTCAGGGGGTGTAGGAGGATAGGGAACCACGGAAGATTTTGTTACGGCCTAGCTTAGGCAGTTTCACTTTCTCAGCACCCGGTCATTGTAGGACACGGCATGCCAGTTCCAGCCTGCCATAACCGGCTGTAACCGCTGCGTGGAAAGCCCCTAAGCTGTTGGCCAAGGGGGCGGCCCCGGAGGGTGGAAAGTCCTTATTGCATTATGTATGAGCTGGCTTGCTGCTGTTTATATAAATATGAGCATGCTTTCTGTTTGCTTTTTGACTCCGTACCAGGCCGAGCTCCAGGGCGCTGGGTTCCCCGCCTCCGTGACAGCAATGCTTGGAGTCTCCATTGCAGGTGTGTCACTTTACCTTCATTAAAGCCAATAACTCACAGTATGTAACCCACACACCTCCAGGCTGTGGTGGTGTGTCCCAGCTAGTGGCACCAAGATCACTTAGAGGGAGAGATAAAACAAGTCTTCTCTACAATCTTAGCTAGCAGCCAGGTGGCTTTTAGTTCATGTTGTGGAGGCCCATGCACTAAGCTCCTGAGTTCCCAGTTCGATCCCACCCACCGACAAGTCACTGACCCGGATCTGTCAGCGTAACAGACAGAGCTGCCATCCCAAGAAGAAGAGAGCTGCCATGCCATACCCAGCCACAAAGAGGTGCCAAGCAGTGAGCTGACACCGTTCAGAGCTTCCTGTGACAAACTGCAAACTTTGGACAATAGCAGGGTGGTAGGAAGTGTTGCCCTCAAAGTGGCCTGGGCCAGAGCCCATGGGGAGCCCTGGGCTCCCCTGCCATCTGCTGCGTCCTTCCACCCCGAAGGACTGAAACCCTGACCATTAGGCAACATCCCCATGAGCAAAGGCCATCACAAGACATCTGTCTTCGAAAGTTTGCAGAGGATGCGGGAGCAGAAAGGGGAGAGAGGATAAGGGTGGCTCTTGGGAAGAGGGAGGGAGGGAGCCTTATGGGAATCTCTTGTTTACCTCCATCAACCCAATGATCAGATCATTGATGCCTAGAATCTTCCCTGACGTGTTGTAATTGATTGGATCTAGGTTTTAAAACAGTTACCACATTTGCAGACGGAGAAATGTCAGGGAGTTGAGTGGAAGGCCATTGCAAGCTCAGCTAATTAGGCAATGGGGCTTATGCCCCATCTAACAAGCTCCTTAAACAATAGCTCCCAGTTTTCATTCGCATTGTTCTGTTTAGTGTTTTTCTCCAAAACACTTTTACTAAACCTTTGGGTCAGCTTTGGAAAGTTGGCCCTTTCAGTGCACCAAATATACATATTGCTGGTGGGGACTGCCCTCTATTGGTCATCAGAACGGCCATACTGGATCAGACCAATGGTCTAGCCAGCCCAGAATCCTGTCCTCCCACAGTGGTCAATGCCAGGTGCCCGCGAGAGAATCAACAGAACAGGGAATCATCAAGCGATCCATCCCCTGTCGCCCATTCCCAGCTTCCGGCAAACAGAGGCTGGGGACACTTCAAGAGCATGGTTTTGTATCCCTGCCCATCCTGGCTAATAGCCAAGGATGGACCCATGCTCCATCAACTTATCTAGTTCTTTGGTGGACCCTGTTATAGTCTTGGCCCTCACAGCATCCTCTGGCAAAGTTTCCCCAGGTTGACTGTGTGTTGGGTGAAGAAATACTTCCTTTGGTTTGTTTTAAACCTGCTGCCTATTCATTTCACTGGAGGACCCCTACTTCTTGTGTTATGAGGAGTAAATAGCACTTCCCTACAGATCCAGACTAACACGGCTACCCCTCTGATACTTCCTTATTTACTTTCTCCAAACCTGTCATCATTTTATAGACCTCTATCCTAGCCCCCCCCTTAGTCATCTCTTTTCCAAGCCGAAAACTCCTCTGTCTTATTAATCTCACCTCACATGGAAGCTGTTCAAGACCCCTAATCATTTTGGTTGCCCTTTTCTGTACCTTTCCCAATTCCGATATATCTTTTTGAGATGGGGGACCAGCTCCAGTATTCAAGATGTGGGCATAACACAGATTTATAGACAGGCAATATTATATTTCTGTCTTGCTAGCCATCCCTTTCCTAATGACTTCCCGACATTTTGTTGGCTTTTTTGACTGCCGATGCACATTGAGTAGATGTTTTCAGAGAAGTATCCACAGTGACTCCAAGATCTCTTTCTTAAGTTGTAAGAGCTAATTTAGACCCCATCAGTTTAGATGTAGAATTGGGATCATGTTTTCCCATGTGCATTACTTTGCATTGATCCACATTGAATTTCACCTGCCTTTTTGCTGCCCAGTCACTCAGTTTGGTGAGATCCCTTTGTCACACTTTGCACTCTCTTTTGGACGTAACTAATTTGACTTGGTTTGTATCATCTGCAAATGTTTCCACCTCTCTGTTTACCCCTTTTTCCAGATCACTTAGGAGTATGTTGAACAGTGCTGGTCCCAGTACAGACCCCAGGGGGACACCACTATTTACCTCTCTCGATTCTGAAAATCCGTCCCTTTCTTTCTTGCCTTTGAACCAGTTACCTATCCCAGAGAGGACCTTCCATCTTATCCCATTTTGCTTCAGAGCCTTTGGGGAGAGACCTTGTCAAAGGTTTTCTGAAAACCTAAGTATACTATATCCACGGGATCACCTTTAGCCACATGCTTGTTGACTCCCTCAAAGAATTATAGTAGATTCGTGAGGCATGATTTTCCTTTACAAAAACCATGTTCATTCTTCCCCAATGTAAGCGGGGGCAGACTCACCCGGCGGCACCTCCTGCTGGTCGTCTTGGGAATTAGCTCTCCAGCCCTTAGAGCACCCTCTGCAGGCTGGTGATCCGCCTTACCGCAGCTTGCCCCGTTCCTCCCAGGACCCCAGTGCCCCTTTTACCCTGGCAGTACCCCCTGGCAGTACCCCCCCAGTTCTGGGTCTCCCCCTCCCAGGGGAACCCCCACCCACTATCCCGTCACCTCAGTCTTGACTACTGCCCAGTCTCCATCCAGCCCCCATTCACTGGGGCAGACTGCAGTATGAGCCACTCATCACAGGCAAAGGGGTTTGGACCTGCCGCCTCTGCTTCCCCCTGGGCTGCCCCATTGCAGCCCTGCACCTATTCAGCCTATAGTCAGGCCTGCAGCCTGGGACTTTCCAGGCCAGAGCTCCCAGCTCCTCTGGCCCTTCCCCAGCCCTGCTCCCACTCTAGGGGTCTTGCTTGGGTCCCTGCAGCCAGGCCCTTCTCTCGCTACAAGCAGAGGGAGACTGACTGGGCTCCTGGCTCACAGCCTCTTATAGGGGCCAGCTGGGCCTGACTGGGGCATGGCCCCAGCTGAGCCTGCTTCCCCCAATGAGCCCAGGCTCCTTGCCCCAGCCCCAGCCCTCTCCTGGGCGCTTCAAGCCCCGCAGGGCAGGAGCAGGTAACCACCCGCTACACCCAGCAAATTCCGTTCACCGATGTGTCTAATCATTGGGCTCTACAATTCCACCCAATGTGCCTGGTACTGACGTTAGCCTCAGTGGCCTGTAATTGCCAACTGCATCTCTGGAGCCTTTTTCATACACTGCTCCAGCCAGGGACTAACGGCCGCCCCAGACTTTCCCTTTCTCCCTTCTGGGAAATCAAGTTCACGTTCTACAAGCAGCTAAAGAAGCCTCAACCCTGCATCTGAATTAATGTCACATTTCTCACTGCCCAACACAAACAAATGTCATTTCAATCCCAGGTGTGTCCACTTCAGTCATTCCTCAGCCCCATTCCTTCACCCTCCTGCCTTAGCTTAGGGCATTGCGCCCCCCTGTGGGCATTTCATGTCCCTCCTCAGTTTCACATACAGACACAATTTCCTTTGCCGTTTCATGAACAGCAAAACCTTTCTGTGTCTCTAGTCTGAGCCAGGGCATTCAACTCCATTGAAACCTTCTCTTCTGCAATGGCAACGGTCAGACAGAGGGGACGTGGCCACCTTCAGCCCTGAGGGTGAGATATTCACTCTCCTCTTTCTTCAAGCTGCTGTTGTTAGTCCATAAAAAGGCTGAGTTTACTCCAGGGTGAGGAAAGAAAGGAGCCACCAACTCCCCAAAAAATCTCTGTGCCCCAGAGAGAACCTGCCCCTGCTATTGGAATCACTGATGTGCTTCAGCTACAATGGGGAAAGTATCTGCTCTCATGGGGGTATAGCTCAGTGGTAGAGTGTTTGACTGCAGATCAAGTGGTCCTTGCTTCAAATCCAAGTGTTCTCTAATAAGCCTCTCATTCTTTTATTTTTTATAAAAAAGGAAAACATTTTCATTTCCATTCTCCATTATGTTCAGGAGCTCCACTATACAGGGATGCTTGAAATGAATGTAAACACTCAACATTTCACTGTCCAAATGCCTAAAAACCTAGCAAACCTGCCCATCAGCTGAAATCAGTTCCAATCCTCTAAGTGTCTAGCTTATGTTTTCATCAATTAAACAAAGGGATCATATGAATGTACATTTGCAGATCCCTCCTCTCCAGGGCTGTGCTGTGCAGAAGAACAAGAACCACATCCAGTTGGGGTTCAAGAGTCTGACGAGCAAAGGCCACTTGGTGCGGGCTAAAGTCACCAGCACTTTGGCTCCTTCCCATTCAACCAGCAGCTGGGCCCCCAGGACAAGGCATGAGAAAACAGTGGCTGTGAGCAGGAAAATAGCCACCAAGAAGCTGGCTAAAGCTGTCAAGATCCTCAGGAAGGTCACCATGCCCATATCTAGAATGTACTGACTACAGCAGGGACCAAAAAGGCAGAGAAAAGCCCACTGAAGTAGCAGCTGTTTAAAGGCAATGTGCTTTTATTTCATGATCAGCAGCAGAGCCTCTGTAAATCTACCACCTGTAGAGCTGATTGTTTCTAACTGCAGGGTTAGCCAGACCATTCAGTAACATTATCGCTCTGTTTACAAAGCCTTTGGTTAGTGACAAATCATGAGACTTATCCCTTCCTGCTGTAATTCCACTGACTCCAGTGTCTCTTTCCCCAGTTCTGGTTCCAAGAAAAAAAATTAAAACAACCTTCAGAACTAATATGCTGTGGGAAAGTGGAAATGTTGATAGCTCAAATAATTCAGTTTCTTCTGTGTCCTGTGTGTGTCTATCTGCTGTGTGTGTGACCAGTGGGGCTTTTTGTTTGCTCCTGGCAGGTGCAACCCTGTCAGTTTTGTCTGTGGGGAGGGGCCAGGGAAAACACACACCCTGGCCTTCCAGGTTGGGGTTAGGCAAAGGAATAAGAACCCTGTCCCATAAAAAAAAAAATGTTACAGAAACAGTGGTAGGAACAGTGCTAGAGAAACTGGTAAATAATCACAATACCCAGGCTTGAAGTAATCGGAAACACAGAATTCAAAAAGCAAAGCTCAGGGGCTATTTGGGGTTTATTCTCTGAGCTTAGCCATGTGCTATAGCACAGGGAGCACTTTTGGAAGTCTCCCATCCCACAACGGGGGAAAGGAAAAGGATTCTTAGGCTCTAGCACGGATTGAAGGAGGATGGTGATGGGGAATAAGGGAATCCCTCTGACTTACCCTAACTACGTCTGTTGTTACAATGGGGGAAATGACATTTTCCCCTATCCCTGCCCTGTTCCTGCTCTTTGTTATAGTTCAATATAGTTTAAGTGTGGAAAATGATCATAAAAACATCTGCTCCCCAGCACAACCTGCAGCAACATCAGAGCAACTGGGAATGAAATAATTTGTTCCCCAAGGGAGAACTCGATGACTAACAATTGCTTTGAAATGGGGGAACAGTATAACCGTGATGCTCAGGGTTTGTTTAGACTAGGGAAAGTGATGGAGTTTAGGTCAGGTCAAGGGGAAAGCTAATGCCAACCCCTGCACCTGGGCAGCATCTGCACTACAATTTTTTACATTAAGATCACTAACTTGAGCAGCCAACGCCATGTACAGCCCTAGTGGATGTCAGGCACAGGTAGTTTTTGCCTCAGTGTACCTTGTTGGGATCAAACCTCTCTCCCCCCACCTGGAGGGATGAACATTCCTGGCAGGAGGGACACACACTCCTACGACTCAAAAGGAAAGGAGCTGATAGAAAAGATCACAGGACTGACCCCAAAGAAGGGTGAGCTGCAAAAGGCAGAAGCAGGCAACTTATCTGGTGGAGCTGAGAGACCACGGTGAAGATGGTGCAAAAATCACTATGTGGGAATTAGCAAATGTGATTTATTTAAAAAAATTTTTTGGCCAACACTAGTCAAGGGATTTATTACAATTCTCTCTCATGTGGATTTTCTGATGTCTAATGAGGCTTGAGCTCTGATTGAAGCTTTTCCTGCACTCAGAGCTTTTCCCACACTCTCTCCCATGTGGATTCTCCTATGTGAGACAACATGTCAGCTGTGCTTGAAGCTTTTCCCACACTCAGAGCACGTGTACAGTGTCTCCCAGATGTGGATTATCTGATGTCTGATACGGTGTGAGTTCTGACTAAAGCTTTTCCCGCACTCAGAGCATGTGTAGGGCTTCTCACCTGTGTGATTTTGTGATGTAAGAAGTGGTCTGAACGATTAAAGAAACATTTCCCACACTCAGAGCATCCATAAAGTTTCTCACCTGTGTGGATTTTCCTATGTTTGGTAAGGTTTGAGCTCTGCCTAAAGCTTTTCCCGCACTCAGAGCATGTGTAGGGCTTCTCCCCTGTGTGGATTCTAAGATGTATGTTCAGGGTAGAGCTCCAACTAAAGATTTTCCCGCACTCTGAGCATCTGTGGGGCTCTTCTCCTGTGTGGATTTGCTGATGTGAGATGAGGGCTGAACTATCGATGAAGCATTTCCCACACTCAGAGCGTTCATAAGGTTTCTCACCTGTGTGGATTGTCTGATGTGTGATAAGGGCAGAGCTCCGATTGAAGCTTTTCCCACACTCATGGAACATGTAGCGTGTCTCTTCCAAGTTGATTCTGTCGCTTGTTATAAGGTCTGAGTGGCTACTAAAGTTTCCCTCTGGCCTCCCCTGAGTCTCACAGGCTTTTGTTTTTTCTGTGAGTGCATAACTCCCGGAAACATTCCCTTTGGATCTTCCTGATAAAGTTCCATGTGGTTCTCCTTGCTCAGCATCTTCCTGATGGGGTTTCTCCTCCTCATTCTGACTCACCATCCCTTCACCTGATGGGAGACAGAGAGAATCCGGACATAGATCACTACCTGCACCTGAGAGAAAGGAAATCTCAGAGAGAGGAAGGGAAAAAGGGATGAACAATCCAAAATATGTGTGGGAGAGATCAAACCTATCAGGAGCTGATTTTCCCCAAAACCTTCCCCAGAGAAGAGAGGAAGGGATCAGTTTTGGTCTGCATCTCACGAGAACACTCAGGAGAAAGAGAGATTGGGGCGGGACCTGCTGCCAGTTGTCAGTCAGAATAGGAGGGAAGCCATGAGTGACATCTGCCATAATGATTCCACATCTGCAGGGAACAATCCTGAACTTGGAGAGCTCACAGGGTTTTTGTAGAGTATCCTGAATGTTTCCTGCATTCCCACACAGTTGTTGAGTTGGTTTAACCAATTCCTCACCTGTGCAGGCAGCTCTTGGAAGCACTTCTTTCTCAGAGCCCTGGAGGTCTGGGACCCACGGCTCTTCCCCTCATTCCAGCTGGGAGATCACATCAGGTTTGGAAACTGGAAACCCTACTGCAGGCAAAGAAAACCAGGGAGGTCAGTGGAATTTGTGGGATACTTGTCACAAAGAATAGTCCATGGTTTTAACCCCCAGCTCATTTTTAAGAAGTAACATCCCAAGGCCAGCTTCCTTGGCTCAAAGTGGCAGGAGAGTTATGATGATTATAAATCATATTCATTACCTTAGTGCCTAAGGACCAACTAACAGTGGGTCCCCATTGTGCCAGGCAAAGTACAAACAGAGAACAGTAGATGGCCCATGCCCTGAAGAATTTACAATCTAAATACACAAGACAGACACAGAATGGGAGAAGGGGTAGACCCCACTGTTAGAATAGAGATATTCAGGCCTGCCTGTAAAGCCTATAGTTTAAGAACTTAGGGGTATTTTTATCACTTAGCTACTTACAGGAGTACGAAAACAAAGAATAAAAATCACTGTCTGTATTTGTAAGGGCCTTCTCTTACTGTGACCGTCTGAGGCCTTGTTCTTAGGCTAAGGCCTTTGGCTAAGCAGCAGGGGCAACCATAAGCTGGGAAGCGAAGGGTCACATCCTCACATCCCAAACCAGTCACACTGAAATAAGGTGCTATTGGGCTGTTAGGAAGATGATCCTGTCCTGATAGTGCCCATCACCACCAGATAAAGAAACAGATCTTAAGATGGTTAAAGAAAACTTAGTTTGACAGCAGCCTGTCTGGCAAGAAATCACTTCTCAATGCTTGTGGTTGTGAAATCCTCATTTCTGTACTGTTTTATCTTTATGGCCACCACTTTTACAATGTTAATCAGTCTGGTTCTCTAATTGTTTTTCTCTGCTGTACAATTAATTTTGCTAGGTGTAAGTTAATTAGGGTAGTGGGATACAATTGGTTAGAGAATTATGTTTCAATGTGTTAGGATTGGTTAATTAAATTTCAGTACAATGATTGGTTAAGCAAAGGTATAGCTGAGAATATTACTATACAAACAGGACGGGGAACAGGGGACACGGGGAAAATGCTCTGCGGTTTCAGAGAGGGTAAGGGGGTGTAACAGGCCGGTGTGGCTCCCCTCCTCCCCGGGGAGGGTTGAGTCCCGGACACCGGAAGGGGCGGGGCTCCAGAGCAGTGAGCCCACCCTTCAGAGGGTCAGGCGGCGACCCGGAAGCATAAAAGCCGGCCACCACCAGAGCTCAGTCAGAGAGGGCTCGGGACTGGGAAGCTGGGGCCCCAAGCAGTTGCCCGGACTGGCTTCCCCTCACTCGCTACTGGGAGGACCCGCAGGAGCTTCCCCGTGCCACCTACGAGGAAGAACCACCGGAGACCTCACCTCTCCCTTGCTGTTACCCCAAGGAACCCCCGGAGCAGAACTGTCCGGACTTCCCCGAGGAACTGCCGGACCTACCCCCCAGCCCGGGCTGCGAGGAGCCCATGCTGTTGGACTTCCTGGGAGCAGACGCCGCGGACCAGGTAGGCCCAGAGGGGGGAACTGGAAGTGGCCCGGGAGCAGCTGACCCCAGTCAGGCTGCAGGTCAACCAATGCCCATGTCAGTGTGTTATGGTCAGGATCCCCACTGACCGTCAGCGGTGGTAGCCGCTGCCTAGGGCCCCGGGCCGGGATGCAGTGGAGTGGGTGGGCCTGCGTCCCCCCTGCCACCCCACTCGTGGGTGGCAGTCTCCCCCCTCACCCCAGTGCTCAGCCCCTGCACCAGAGGGCCTGAGCCCTGACTGTTGTTGCCCTGCCCTAACCTAGGGCCTGGGCCTGTCCTGAACTGTTTGCATTGCTGCCCAGCCCCTGCACCAGAGGGCCTGGGCCTGTCCTGGACTACTTGTATTGTGGCCCAGCCCCTGCACCAAAGGGCCTGGGCCTCCCTAACCTCACTGACTTGTATATTGTTGCTCAGCCTTGCAGCAGAAGGCCTGAGCCCCTAACTGTCTCTTTGTGTTGTTGCTCAGTGTAAAAGGCCGGCGTGGCTCCCCTCCTCCCCAGGGAGGGTTGAGCCCCGGACACCCACGTTTACAGGGGGACATAGGGTAAAAGCGTCAGAGTGGATAAGGGGGACACGCCGCCGAAGACCCCAGGCCCCCTGAATCCTCTGGGCGGCCCTGGGTGACATCCCTTGTCTCTGTCGGGTATTCCACTGATGTAGGTTACTCCCAGCCAGTCCTTAATGACCCATTCATATCACCCCATGACAGCTACGTGAGAAAACACCTCACATCTCCTGCTCTTTATAATCACAGCACTACCAATCACAGCAGGAAACTGAGGTGTGTATTGGCATCATACAAGTATCACCAAAAGTCCCACCTCTGTCTCAGACAAACTGCTCACAGCCCCCGGAGAGACAGCAACGCACAGGAACTGTAAACACAGTGGAGGACAAGCTGCAATCCTCACACACTGGTCAAAAAGGAGAGGCATGTGGGTCCCTGCCCATAGAGAGGGGCTGGCTGGAGGCCTGATACCTGAGGGGCCATTCCGTGAGCAGACCATGGAGGAAGGTCAAAGGCTTCGCTACCCCAGAACTGTGACATCGCAAAAGCACATTTTGGGGAATTAGGAAATCTAGTGACTCGGGGGTAATGGGAGGGAGAATTAAACTCCCCCAGTGGGAGGAGAAGGCTGGGGAATTACACACTAACATTCAGGAGCAACAGCCTCTAATTCTTCTGGAAAAGGAGAAGGTCAGAAACAAGAACTGGGCCACGCAGCCTCAGGAGGGACCGGCTCAGAGATCCAAGGAGCCGGGAGGGAAGACAGCTTGTGGCTGCTGCAGATGGGGAGAGGGGGGACAAGACTCTCTCCAAACTCTCACTCCTGTTGACCCCGACCTGATTTTACGATCTATGACCCAGTCTCACGTCTTGTGGGCAATTTCATACTCACTAGAGGTAAGATGTCATGATCAGAGAATTGCTTATTAGCTTGGAACATGTGTGGAGGGGCAAGGAGGTGAACATAGATAAATGGGTTATTAAGGGCAGGTCGACACTACAGCCGGGATTGACGCTCTGAGATCGATCTAGCCGTGGTCGATTTACTGATACAATTTAGTAAACGTGGCCTAAGCTTGCTACAGTTCAGGGCCTTATATTAAGTTGAGGCTTTGTGAGAGTGGTTATGCTGAAGTCTGGGATTTACCTGAGGTTTGGGTAGGGATTCGGGATTAAAGGTCTGGGATCCCCCACAGCTCTAGATCCCCAAACCTCTCCTCCCTCCCACTGACCCACCCAGCCCACTTCCTGGCTGCCCTTCCTCCACACTCCCCTCTCCTTCTTCCCATTACTGGCAGCTAGCACCACCTCCCGGCACCTTGGGAGCTTCTTCTGTTCCCTCCTCATCTCTCACAACCTCCTCCCTTCCTGCTGCCTGCTAGTGTATGGGAGAGAAGGAAAAAAAGGGGGCAAAGAAACTTGTCAAACTTGGATGATGAATAAAGTTATTACTGCTCAGGTTCTTTAGAGACCCCACAGCTTCTAATAACCCAGGGGACAGGACTCCTTACCCAGCGAGGTCACCGTCCCATAGTTCTCCTGCATGACATCCCTGTAGAGGGCTCTCTGAATAGGGTCCAGCAGAGCCCATTCCTCCTTGGTGAAATACACAGCCACCTCCTCGAAGGTCACCGGCCCCTGAAAGAGAAAGAGTCCAACACTCAGTACCTGCTGCCCCACTCACAGCCCCACTACTCATGGAACAGCAGCACCAGGGAAATGGAAGCTCTGGGAGGCACATGTTAACAGAGTCCCACCTCACCTTGCCTAGAACAGCCAGGAGGCATCAGAGGGTGGAAAGAGAGAAACTTTGCGTCTCCCAGCGGACAGACGGAGGCAGGGTCTTCACATTTATCACATACCTACTAGCCAGAGCTTAATATAGGAGATGGGGCTGTCTCTGGACCCTGCTGGTGGCTCCCTGGTAGGAATCCCACCACTCTCCAAATAAAATATATGGAAGAAAAGGGAAGTCAATAGTAAAGAATCTAAGTTCGAAGGTCAGAATTGTAGAAAGTTGGCAAGGGAAGCTAACAGAAATCAATGATCAACCAATGAAAATAAGAAGGAAGTTTTTAAAAGTACAAAATTAATCCTAACAATGGTAGTGGTACATTACTAGATGTAAATGGCAGAATAATCAACAATCATGCAGAAGAGGTAAAAGTGTTCAATAAATATCTCTCTCCTGGATTTGGAGAAAAACAGATGATGTAACTCATATCACAAGATGTTGACGCTGACAGTCTTTCCATTCCAAAAGTAACTCACGAAGACGTTAAACAGCAGCTATTCAAGTTAGACGTGTTTAAATCAGTGGGTCCAGATAACTAGAGTTCTGAAAGACCTGCTGGAGGAGCGTGGTGGACTGTTAATGTTGATTTTAATTAGGACTTGGGAAATTCCAGAAGACTGGAATAAAGCTAATGCTGTGCCAATATTTAAAAACTATAAAAGAGATGATGCAGCTAATTACAAGTGTGTCAGTCTGAAATCGATACTGGGCAAGAGAATGGAGCAGCCGATACTGGATTTCATTAATAAAGAAAGGAGGGTAATGTAATTAGTATCCCTTAAAAAGGTTTAGACACAATAGATTCTATTAAACTAAGTGGATATCCTTATTGGATGAGATCAAAAGTTTGGTTGCAGCTAATAGTACTGATGTAATATATGAAGGAATATGAGTTGGTTCAGCACAATATTTTGACTAGAATGTACAAAATACACACGGCATACATTAAATAGATTAAAAACTGTGATTTTAAATAGGGAACCATGTGTCACGGAGAGTGGGGGAGTCAGGGTCCTGCACCCCCAGCTTCCTGCGATTCACAGTAATTCTCAGCCAGCCAGTAAAGCAGAAGGTTTATTTAGACGACAGGAACACAGTCCAGGACAGGGTCTTGCAGCACAGATAACAGGATCCCCCCGGTTAGGTCCATCTTGGGGCCCCAGGAGCCCCGCAGCCCCCATTGGGGGATCAGAGCCCTGTCTCTGCTTCCCTTCTTTCCCCAGCCAGCTCCAGTCTGCCCAACCCCCTCCAGACCCTCCTCTCTCCTCTGCTTCTTTCCCGGGCCAGGAGGTCACCTGACCTCTTTGTCTCCAACACCTCTGGTTGCACCTTTGCAGGGGAGGTGCCCAGGCCATCAGTTGCTAGGAGACGGAGTGTCAGGCATTCGGTTCCACTGGCCTTTTGCTTTGCTAGATACTTAAGAACTGCACACAGCCCCCAGTACGAACAGTCCCACTTCGTCACACCATGGTTGAGTGGATTTCTTTCTAGGGGGTTCCCGTAAGGATTGGATCTTGGCCCTGTGCTATTTAACATTCTTATCCATGACCTGGAAGAGAATATAAAATCATCACTGATAACGTTTGCAGTTGCCACAAAGATCGGGGATGCGGGGTAACTAATGAAATGTCAGTAGGTTCAGGTTTCAGCACTGGGAGTCTGGAAAGTTTTCCCTGCCCTGGGTGGAGGGTTATTTCCTGTTCCACAAAGAGGGGAAGTTTCATTCCCTACACTTGTGCCTTGACATTAGGACCTATCTGACACTACAGCCCATATTCAGCACAGTGGCAGGATTATAATATGATTAGGACATGAGGCATTTTGTACAAGATGAGTCATGTACGGTGTCACTGGAAAAGTTATGATTTGCTGAATATGATTATCCAACCTGTGTGCATGCATCATGTTTGTGTCTGAAGTTATGGATATTGACTCTGTATCTGTCTTTCAAATGTGCTTACTCTGAGTAACACCCACAATGAGCCTCTCAGGTACAACAATGAAGAAGCCAGACAGTGCTGATGGTTCAGCAACGAAGACATGTGACCAGACCACATGACAATGAACTTCATTTTGGTACCTGTATTTTTCCACAAACTGGACCGGGAACTGAGTTTGGAACAAAGGGTTCCTGCCATATGGAAAAGCTACAGAAGGTGGGGTGTGACATCATCTCTTGGCCTCATTCCCCACTATCATAAACAGATAGTTAAGGGTTAAGGTCTCTTTTACCTGTAAAGGGTTAACAAGCAGTAACCTGATGAACACCTGACCAGAGGGACCAATCAAGGGACAAGATAATTTCAAATCTCTGTGGAGGGAAGGCTTTGTCTGTGTTTCTTTGTTGGGGTCTTTGTCTCTCTTTGGATCTGAGAGTGGCCAGATATATATCCAAGTTCTTCCAATTTCCTGAAGTATCTTCTTCTAATCAGTATAGTGAGTATTAGAAGGCGGATTAGTCTTACAATTTTATTTCTGCATTTGCAATTGTGTGTTGCTGGGGAATATCTTTATTTCTGTTTGCTGTTACTTTGATTATTCTGAGGAGGAGGGAGGGGAAAAGTCTCTCCAGGTTTATAAGTCAGACCCTGTAATACTTTTTCCATCCTGGTGTTACAGAGAGTGTACTTTTTTTTCTTTCTTTTAATAAAATTCTTTTCTTTTTAGAATCTGATTGATTTCTTCCCTTGTTTGGATTTTCAGGGGAAGAGGAGGAGGGAGGGGGAAAAGGAATCCCTCTTTGTTTGATTCAAGGAATTTGAATCCAGGTATCTCTCCTAAGGACTAGGGAAGAAGCAGGGGGGAATGGTTTATTTCCCTTTGTGTTGAGATTCAAAGAGTTTGAAGCTGTGTCCCCCAGGGAAAGTTTTGGGGGAACAGGAAGTGTGCCAGACACTAAAAAACCTGGCTGGTGGCAGCTGTACCAGATCTAAACTAGGATTTTAGTTTAGAGGAGTCCATGCAGGTCCCCATCTTGTGAACGCTAAAGTTCAAAGTGGGGAATAAACCTATGACACCCAAGCAAGAGAATTCCTGGAAGCACCTGAGGAACAAAGACTGAAGTGGGGGAAGTGCTGGTCCCAGGGTTAAGGGATTTCTAGCTTGTGTATGGAAACTTGGTGGACTGCTTGGAGCATCAGTCAGGGTGAGAAATTGCTAATTCAAATTCTATCCATCTAGTATGTTAGGCTTGGTTTGAGTTTTTGGTTATTTGCTAAGTAATCTGCTTTGATCTGTTTGCTAACACTTATCGCTGGGAAACTGGCTGTTGTCTTCTCTCTCTCCTTGAGTGGCTCAGGTAAAGCACTCAGGTAGCTTAGCTGGGTGCATGGTGCCACCTGCTGTCGTGTTGGGTGATAACAGGGCCTGGAGAGGCTGGCTGAATCTCCAGCAAAGCAGCGTGAGAAGGGCCAGCCCAGCTTGAGGGTTAGAGGGCACAGCGGTTCCCAGAAGCTCCCCAGACTGCACCCCGGGGTGACAACCCATCACACCCTAGAGTACACTATTGTCAGCAGGTTTGTCACATCCTGTCCCCTCCCTTTCTCCACCTGAGATATTTCCTGCCTCCCACCACCTCTAGCAGCTCCCACCAGTGGTGAGCTCCAGCTGGGTCGCATGAACTGGTAGTTAAATTTAGAAAACTTTTTAGAACTGGTTGTTCCAGGACAACCGGTTCTAAAAAAGCTTTTAAATTTAACAAAGGCTCGGGCAGCTGTCCCCCGGCCCCAGCTCACCTCCCCCTCTCCTCTGAACGCTCCGCCCTCCTTCTCCTCCCCCTCCCCTGCTTCCCGCAAATCAAATGTTCACGGGAAGCCTGAAACAAGCAGCAGGCAGGTAAGCCGGGCCGGGGGGGCGACCGTGTGCGCGGCCCAGTACGGCTCCATCTGAGCAGCTCCCCCTGGCCCCGGCCGAGCGCCCCAGCCGGGTCCCGGCCAAGCACCCCTGGCTCGGGCTGATCCCGGCCGAGTGGCTCCGATCCGGCCCAGCACGGGCCCTGCAGCACCGGTCCCGGCCGAGCGGCTCCAGCCCGGATCGGGGAGTCAGGTCCTGCGGCGCCATTCGCGGTCCCGGCAGAGCTGGCCGCGGTCTCAGCCGAGCGGCTCCAGCCCAGATCGGGGAGTTGGGTCCTTTGTCGCCAGTCGCGGTCCTGGCTCCAGGCAGTGTGGTAAGGGGGCAGGGAGCAGGGAGGGGGTGTTTGGTGGGTTGTCGGGGGCTGGATAGGGGTCGGGGTGGTCAGAGGGCAGGGTACAAGGGGGTTGAATGGGGGCAAGGGTCCCATGGGGCAGTCAGGAAGGAACAGGGGTTGGATGAGGTGCTGGGGGGCAGTCAGGGACAGAGAGAAGGGGTGGTTGGATGGGGCAGGGGTTCCAGGGGGGCATCAAGAATGAGAGGAGGGGTTTGATGGGGCAGTCAGGGGATGGGGGTGGGGATGGGTCAGGGGTCCCCGGGGGTGTGTGTCAAGGAGCATGGGGGGTTGGATGGGGCACGACCTGTAGGGGGGCATGACCCCCTCGTGAGGTGAGGAGGAGGGAACCTGTTGTTAATATTTTGGCAGCTCATCACTGGCTCCCACCATCCTATAAATTTACTGCTTCTCTCCCTCCAAGCAGAACCCACCACCAGCTCCCTGAGAATCCCTTACCTGAGCCAGCTCCATTGCAACCATTTTCTTCCCCCTGGGAGGAGGGGATAATCTGAAGCAAAACATGGACGTTATTCTGTAGCCTGCCAGGGCGAGAAGGACAAGGTGAGAGAATTCAGACAGGGTTTCTGTCCTTTCCACATGTCAATTCCCCCCAGCATTTTCCCTGGCAATGGACACTCTAGGTTCTGCCACACTGTGAAGCACAGAGTGACCTTATCCCAGTACAGGCCTAGCCCCCTCCTACCAGGGTGTGACCCTCTGACACATGGTGAAACCCTCCCAGCAGTAGAGTTATCAAGTTTGCGGGCGATACCAAGCTGGGAGGGGTTGCAAGGACTTTGGAGGATAGAACTGAAATTCAAAATCATCTGGACAAAGTGGAGAAATGGTCTGAAGTAAATAGGATGAAATTCAATAAGGACAAATGCAAAGTGCTTCATTTAGGAAGGAACAATCAGTTGCACACATACAAAATGGGAAATGACTGCCTAGGAAGGAGCGCTGTGGAAAGGGATCTGGGGGTCCTAGTAGATCACAAGCTAAAAAGGACTCAGTCTTGCAAAAAAGCAAGTATTTTGGGATGTATTAGCAGGAGTATTGTAAGCAAGACACGAGAAGAAATTCTTCCGCTCTACTCCACGCTGATTAGGTCTCAACTGGAGTAATGTGTCCAGTTCTGGGGGCCACATTTCAAGAAAGATGTGGACAAATTGGAGAAAGTCCAGAGAAGAGCAACAAAAATGATTAAAGATCTAGAAAACATGGCCTGTGAGGGAAGATTGAAAAAACTGGGCAAGACTCAGAGGGGACGATCACAGTTTTCAAGTACAGAAAAGGTTGTTACAAACATGCCGGAGAAAAAATTTTCTTCTTAACCTCTGAGGATAGGACAAGAAGCAATGGGCTTAAATTGCAGCAAGGGCGGTTTAGGATGGAGATTAGGAAAAAAACCTTCCTAACTGTCAGAGTGGTTAAGCACTGGAATAAATTGCCTAGGGAGGTTGTGGAATCTCCATCACTGGGGATATTTAAGAGCAGGCTGGACAAACACCTGTCAGGGATTGTCTAGATAATACTGAGTCCTGCCTTGAGTGCAGGGGACTGGCCTAGATGACCTCTCGAGGTCCCTTCCAGTTCTATGATTCTAAGAACCAAAGGCCAGAGGAGTCACTCTGGGGATTCTCCCTGTCATTGTTCCCAAGGCAGCTCTCTCAGGTTAACTAAGTTGTTTGATGCTCCAGCCTTTATTCAGGCTCTCCTGGCAGTGCCCCCTTCATGGGCTGGGCCTAGTTTTAGCCTTTGGCAAGCGTGACCCCGGGGGCTCTGAGACTGGGCCTTCTTGCCTCAGCACATCTTGTTTCTTTCTGTGGCTCCGCAGTGAGTCCCAATGAGTAGATACTCCTCATACAGACTGTGAACATAAGAACATAAGAGCTGCCCACTGCATCAGAGCAATGGTCCATCTAGCTCAGTGGCTAATGCCAGGTGCTTCAGAGGCAATGACCAGAACAGGGAATCATCCAGTGATCCCCCCCGTCACCCATTCCCAGCTTCTGGCAAACAGAGGCTAGAGACACCATCCCTGCCCAGCCTGCCTGTGACACTGGCAGATGAGGTGTTAGCTCTTGCAAAAGCCCCCATGTCTTCACTGAACAGGGACAAAAGCATCGCTGGAATCAGTCTGACTCACCTGTGTTAGTATTAGGATTATAAGAATGCGTTTACACTTCATTGAATGCTTGTGAGTTGCTGTCTGGGTTAACATCTGACTAGTTGCATTGTGAGCCTCTGTGGCTCTGTAAATCACCAGACAGGAGAGAGACTTTACCTAGGTGAAGTGCTGACTGGCAACCGAATGCATTACACCCTGCCTGGCAGGAAAGGTTCATCAACACCAGATAGACTATTATGGGATGTTAAAGACGACAAGACTGTTGTTGTGCTCTTGACTTCCCATTAGCTGACTTTGCAGCTCAGAGCACATGGCAGGAAGGGGATAAAAAACCCCATACAGAAGGAATTGATTATCTGTATGCTGCTTGGACTCAGGGGGTGGGGGAGTTTCTAGGCATAAGCACGAGATCCCCAGCTGATTAGCCTGGGTTAGTCCTAAAGAATATGCAGAGCTTGCTTATTAGAGAAACTTCTATTACCTTTTGAAATTTAAGACTGTAACTTGTCTGCATCTATAGGATTACCTGCTTTAACTTCGTAAACAACTCTCCTTTCCTTTTAAATAAGTCTTAATACAGGTTAGTACAGGACTGGCTACAAGTATTGTCTTTGTTGTGAGATCTAAGATTCAATTGACCTCAGTAAGTGACTGGTCCTTTGGCATGAGGTCAGGCTTGACAAAGCCCTGGCTGGGATGATTTAGTTGGGGATTGGTCCTGCTTTGAGCAGGGGGTTGGACTAGATACCTCCTGAGGTTCCTTCCAACCCTGATATTCTATGACTGGCAGTAACCTGAACATTGCTGTGATTCGTGGGGTAAGGCAGTGGTTCTCAACGAGGGGTCCTGGGCCCCCTGGGGGCCACTAGCAGGTTTCAGGGCGGGCGCCAAGCAAGGGCAGCATTAGACTCACTGAGGCCCAGGGCAGAAAGCTCCAGTCCCAGCGCATGGGGCTGAAGTCCAGGGCCCTGAGCCCCACCACCCGGGGCTGAAGCCAAAGCCTGAGCAATGTAGATTTGTGGGGCCCCTTGTGGCACGGTACCCCAAGAGAGGAAGAAAGTGCCCTGAGGACGCGGCCAGAGGGTTGAGCCCTGACACACGACTGGCTCAGAGGGTCTCTGCAGTCAGGAAGGGCTCGCAGCGAGGGAAGCCTGGCAACTGATGGCTGGAGGGGTGAAGAGGTTTGGGGCATGGTGGGGGAAGAAGCGTCTGGGACTGGATAACCTGGGGCTGGGCAGTCTCCATAGGGGACACTTGCTCCTCCTGTGCCCTTTCCACACCCTCTTGCGAGGCGAGAATGACCACCCTGTCCCCACCCCCAGCGGCAGCCGTGTCTCAGGACTCTCCCGAGTTGCACCCACTAACTCTCCTCCCATTTGGGGTACAGCTCGGGGCAACAAATTCCCACCACGATGAACCCAGCTGGCTGCTGCCTGTTCTGGTGCCACAGGGGCCTCTGGTGGGTGAAAGGCAAAACTGCAGCACTTCTCAGGCAGAACGTATCTTCTTCAAGCCAAAAAAAGAAATTCTGCGCTGGACGTGAATTCTGTGCGTACGCAGCGGTGCAGAATTCCCCCATGAGTAACTCACACCTGGCACAAACACAGCCTGCTCACTCCCATCTCTTCTCCCTATGTGTCGAGTCCCAGAGCTGCTGCTGTCATTAATGCACACAGGCTTTCACTCCCGTTAGTGCTGGCAAGACCCAATCCAGTGACAGGACTGAACCCTTATTTTCCTACCACATGGGACAGTCTCAGCTGAGGGGGAGGTGAGATGGGGAGGGGGTACAGAGGGGAAAGTTGTTGTACCCATGTTGGTCCCAGGACAGCAAAGAGGTATTTTTAATTGGTTCTAAAACAATTACCTCCCCCACCTTGTCTCTCCAAGAGATCTGAAAGTGGCAGGAGGAGACAAACAGGAAGACAGAGCTCAGGACTCTAAACCAAACATTTCAACCCCCTGGAAGAAACTACATTTCCCTTCTGCCCCTGGGTATGTTTGTGTCCTGTATGAGGGTCCACCCCATTCCCCTCACAGCAGCAACGGGAGACTGCAGCCAGCCCCAGATGGTCTTTCCCAATCCTGGGATGTTTGTTGTGACAAAGATTGTGTGTGGTGGGTGCACGGGCTGGGTACACCCGGACTGATCTGCAGATTGGAAAGTCAGGGCAACTCTAGCACAGCTTGGGGGCTGTGGGAGCAGTTCTGGAGCTGGGCCTCTGTCCTCTCTAGCTCCCATGGCAGATGGCTCTGGCAGCATCAAGTGGGTCCATCACTGCAGGGGAAGGTGGGGTAGTGTCTGAGATCAGGGTGAGAATTGGAGGGGGGTATATGCCCAAGAATGGGGGATGGAATTCACCTCCCCACCCCTCTGCAGAGCTCAACAACTAGGGCTTTATCCAGTTAAATGAATTTCACTCTGGGTGACTTTGAGTCAGCCACTGAAAGATCCTTGAGCCTTCGGTTCCTCACTGGCCACAGGAGTTTACTAGTTCTCCATCCCCAGACTGCCGGGGGCAGCCAGGGATAATTAGTGGGTTATGGGAATTAGAAGATGAAAATTCACTAAGAACAATGATATTTGTGTGTTTATTATTAAATCCCCAGACACCCACCAATCCCCGTCCTCCTTCTGATGAGCTATAAATATCTAAGGGACTCAGCTACTGATCCTGCAGTCAGTTCCTGCCCTTCCCCACTTTCTAAAGCAGCACTTTTAAGAACAGGGGAGAGAAACATGTAAATACTTTGAACCAAATTCCAGAAGCTGCTGAGCATGGAGAAGTTAAAATGAAACCAAGGTTCTGTCTCTCCAAGGACCTGGCCCCTAGTGCAAAATAACAGACACTCCCCAGGAATCTGAAATGGCCACTTCATAGCTGATAAAATGTTATTAATCTGTTCACTTCTGGGAATTACCACTAAGAGAAACAACCCAGTGACGGTGATTTCCTGAGGAAAAGATCTCATGTGTCTTTAGATCATACCGATTTGTAATCTGGAACGATATACACTAAAATGCCTAATTCGTAGCCCTACGGCAATTGTCTGGTGTCACTACAGGGCACAATTAAGGTTGGTGCCTTAGTTGTGAATTTCCATCCCCTAGCATATTGCAATTGCTGTTAAGTGGGTTTGACAAAATTCATTCTGTCTATTTCTTTCTTTTAATTTCAATAGATAGCGATATTTATTTTTAAGCCCTTTTTTCAATGTTCACAATTTCAATGTTCAGAGCTGTGGGAAGTTATGGGGGTCGTCAGACAATTATTTAATAACAGTAACTGTTGAGAGTCCAAAAGCCAAATCATAGAACTGTTCAAAGAGAAATTGTCAATGTCACACCCAAAATATACAGTGTAAATATCCTTAAATCAAACTCCACTTTCTCCAGAAGCATTTCTGTATATTACCTATATAAATATTTGTTCGTGTGTGTGTGTACAGTGAAATTAACATTTACTGCAATTTATTCAAAAAATCCAATCCTGTCAAGCATAATTTTAAGTAATGAAGTACTTCCTAGACTGGAATGTTTCACTTCAGGATAATTACACCCTCCCTGTGATGTATTTTACTCTCAGTACCGTAACCCTCTTGTGATGTAGCTCCTGTCTAGGAGCTCTGCTGAAGCCAGTGGCATTATGATCAGGTGACACTGACATGAGCAGAGACACATGGGGGAGGATGAGGTAACATGGAGGCTACCAGAGTTGAACGTGGCCGTAAGAGCACACGCTCTCTCAGCCTCTCCTCTCTCCCACCTCCCAGCTTCAGTAATTCTGAATCGTTCCCTGAAATCTAAATAGCCCTAGTATGAGAGACAGTGATTAACGCAGGTACCTTAGGGGCTGCAGCGCCAACCCCCTGCCTGGATGAGGAGGGTGAAGAATTGCAGTAGAAATGGGTTAGGTTGGGAGAGGGCACAGCTGATGGGGGACTGGGAGCTGAGTTGACCAAGAGGCCAGAACTCATGAGGGGGGTGGGTTGGGAGAAGAAGTCAACAGGACTGCGTAGAGGCATTTCAGTGTATTTTCTTCATTAACCATTCTGCCATGTAGACTCAGACTTTAAAGGTCAGAAGGGACCATTATGATCATCTAGTCTGACCTCCTGCACAAAGCAGGCCATAGAATCCTACCCATCCACTTCTATAACAAACCCCTAACCTACGTCTGAGTTACTGAAGTCTTCAAATTGTGGTTTTAAGCCCTCAAGCTGCAGAGAATCCTCCAGCAAGTGACCCATTTGGGCTTTGGCTACACTTGCAAATTTGCAGCGCTGCAGCAGGGTGTGAAAAAACACCCTCTCCAGGGCTGCAAATTGCGGCGCTGCAAAGCGCCAGTGTGATCAGAGCCCCAGTGGTGTACATTAAGCCCCACAGGGAGGTGGAGTACGGACAGTGCTGGGAGAGCTCTCTCCCAGCGCTAGCGCTCCGACTACACTTAGCGCTTCAAAGCGCTGCCGCGGCAGCGCTTTGAAGCGCTAAGTGTAGCCAAAGCCTTGGAAACTTTTCATTCCCATCTAAACACCTTGGAGCTAAGCTGGGTTGATGCATTTCCACTTACAGTGGTACAGTTGTAATTAGGTGCTTAATCAGATGCTCATGCAGCACAAAGCAGTAAATAATGGGCGTGCTTTCATTCATTAACTTGACTGTGTGCTGTGCATCGCTTTGAAAAAGATGCTGTGAGGGAGTGTCAAAATTTTAGGCATTAAGAAATGGTAAGTAGGTGTCAGTTCATTTCTCATGCGTTTCTCTCCTAATTTTAATGTCAGTTTTCAATCAGTATTAATACCATGTTGTTTTAACAGAAGTAGGGTCCATATATATAATTGTTTGCAAGATTTCATTGGATATTGTGAACCAGCCGTCTTCACCTTTTATTTTCAGATTCCTAAATACAACCCAGCACACCTCTCCTGACAGACTGCAGACCCTGGCCGGTGATTTGTCAATTGGAAGTGACAGAGGAGGAGAAAGACCTGGGTGTATTGGTTGATCACAGGATAATTATGAGCTGCCAATGTGATGCAGCCGTGAAATAGGTTAATGCAGTCCTAGGATACATCAGGTGAGGTATTTCCAGCAGACACATGAAAGGGTTAGTACTGTTATACAAGGCACTGATGAGACCTCATCTGAAATACACCTCTACCTTCTGCCCTTCAAGTCTGTGAGTCTATCAACTGTGCCTTGCGTTGCACAGACACTGATGGAGATCAGGACCCCATCCTGCTGCACATGGCAAAGACCCTGACTGAGATCAGCACCCCCATTGTGCTGGGCACTGCACAGACAGAGAGGGACAGTCCTTGCTCCAAAGAGATCACAATCCAAGTAGACAACAGGGAGGAGGAAAACAGAGAGGGGCTGTGACTTCCCCCAGGTCACCAAGCAGGTCAGGGACAGAGCCAGGAACAGACCCTGTTAACGCCAGAGCCCCGTCACCCGCAGCTTGGAAAGGTCCCCAGACCCCTTTGTATTAGGCTGCAGGAAGAGGTGGTTTGTCCATGGATGCACAGGCTGTCTGGGCAGGCAGCTCAGCTGCGGTCCCTGCACACAGCTGGGGGGTGTCCCCTGGGTCAGGAGAAGTCAGTGTCCAGTCCTGTGGGGCTGTGCTCCTGGCTCATACCTCCAGCACTCACTGCTGCCCCTCCCTTCCCAGCTGCACTGTTCAGCCAGCCCCAGGACTCAGGGAGGTCATTGCCCCCCGTCCCCCATCTCCTGCAAGCCTTCAAACAGGGACATGGTGCACCAGTGCCAGAGTGCACTAGTGTAAATTCTGTCTGTACTAAGGGTTTGCACCAGTGCCTAAAACACCAGGGTGGCAGAGACCTTCAGTGCCCAAAACAGCAGTACAGTGGCACTAGAACTGGGATCTATTTCTAGCTCAGTCACGGACAGCCTGGGTGACCTTGCACGCGTCAATGTTTCTCCTCCCAACTTTAGTCTCTTTACCCAGCTGCCACTCACTGGGGTCTCCTCTCTCTCCAGAGCTGCTCACCACTACAATCTCTGTGGGTGTCCCCAGAGCTAAGGCAGGTCAGCTCTGGAATAGTCTTACAAGGGGGGCTGGGGAGTCTCTTTCCCTGGAAGTTTTTAAGAACAAGTAGGACAAAGCTCTGTCGGAGACAATCTACATATACTTGGTCCTGCCTTGGCAGAGAGAACTGGACATGACAACATCTTGAGGTCCTGTCCAGCTCTACATTTCTATGATGTTATGCAAATAGATACATAAAAAACAACAAGATGAAACCAAATAAAAACATGGTGTCAGGCCATTCAAAAAACAAAAACAAAAAACTACACTGCACTGCATAAAATGACACAATACTAAGGAGAAGAAAGCAACGCAAAGCAAACTGACACACCTTAGGATAAAAGTACACAATGCAAAAGAGCTCAACTCAATCCAACACAACAAAGACACCAAACAAGGTGAGGCAAAACAATGCACCATAAAACTATGCAACACAACATGGGGCAATCCCAGTTCCAAATGGCACCATGCAAAACAGCTCAGCATAGAACAGGACACAGCACAAAAGAGAATTATTTTAATGTAGGCCTGGAAGGGATCTTGAGAGGTCGTCTACTCCAGCCCCCTGTGCTGAGGCAGAACCAAGTGTTAGGATATAGCTATTCAGGCCTGTCTGCAAAGGCCTGTACTTTAAGAATGTAGGTGTATTCTTATCACTTAGCTAGTTATAGATGTATAAAAGAAGGAATCAAAGATCACTGTCTGTGGAATGGCCTTCTCTTACTGTGACAGGCTAAGGCCTTCAGCCAGTACAGTGGTGCGATGTGATCTGGGTCGGGGTCAGTGCAGTGCCAGACCCAACGGGGACACAGATCTCAGTCGAGGTCTCTGAAGTGCCCAGCACTATGGACGCAGCGGTTTGGGTCGCAGTCGTTCGCTGCCTGCGACAAGGGGGGGGCCGTGATCTCGGTCCAGGTCTCAGTTTTACCTGGCACAACAGTGGGGTCTGATCTCACCTGGGGTCTCTTCAGCGCCTGGCAGAACAGGGCCCAGATCTCAGTTGGGGTCTCTGCAGCGCCTGGCAGTACGATAAGAGCCCTGATCTCAGTCACACACCTGGAGAGAAAAGCGGGAAGATTTTTGAGCATTAGATCTCAGTATTTCAGAACTGAGGAGAAAATGGGGCACAAACTAAATATTTGCCAATATAAGAGAGAAGCACCAACATTTGGGAGATTTTGTGTCACCATTTAACAGTTGAAGAGAAAAGATGGGAAATTTGAGGGAATTATACAAGGATATTGAATCAACAACAGAATGGGACAGATTCTTCTTGCCCCACACTCACATGGCCGGCAGGGAGCCCTGGGTGATGTCTTTTCACAGGGGAAAGGAGTGGGGCTGGAGTGAGAAAGTCACTATCAGTGGGGAGGGGCTGGCAGTGGGGTCTGGGAATGTGATTAGCAAGTGGTGGGGGGTGCAGTGTATATTGGAAAAGGGGTAAAAGAAATGCAAACAAAACATGGTACTTAATTAAAATCCTGTTAGGGCTCCAAAAGGAGCATAGTAGATTGTGCTTGCTTTTTCAGATCTTTTGAGCAGTGTTTTGGAGCAGAAGATGAAAGTGAAGAGTAATAAGAACCCTGGTGGAAGTGAAATGTGTCCCTTTTGAAACAGTCTCTGAGCTGCTGATAGCTTTGAATCCAGAGGCCAGCCAAGAAAGACTCTGTGTGGATGCAAATTACCCAGCTGATGGGGGGAAGGAGGAAACTGCCATTTGCAGCACAAAGAACCTGAGAATAATGAATGCATCTGGTCAGCAAACAAGCTACTAGAAGACTTAGATTATGGCCCTCCAGAAAAGGGAGGTGAAAAAACAAGTCAAGCCTGAAAATAAGGGGGACAGGTTAACCCTAAGGAGAGAGAGAGAGAGAGAGAGTGAGTGTGTGTGTGTACACAGAGCAGAAATCTGAAGCTGTGGGAAACTGAGGCACGCCACCTCATAAATTTCATAAATGGTCAATGAGTGGGGTAATTCACTAGCCTGACTATAGAACAAAACAAGGACAGCCTGAAGGTAATTCTTCTGTTTTTCCTGCAATTAGCAAGGAAATTTGTAAAAGGAATTGGTATTATTATTAAGAAATAATCTGATCCCACCAGGGGGGTGGAAATTGTTTCTTTCGTTTTTCAGACACTCTACAACCATGCTGGTGCCAGCGGAAGAATAACCCAGAATACAATGGATCTATGTTGTGTGGTGTTTGTCTGTGGTGTTGGTCTTGTTGCTAGCATGAGGTGGGTGGGGGATGGCTTCAAAAGGCTGACCTGGGGGGAGAGGAAGATGTGTGTGGGAATGCAAAATGCTCAACTGGGAGGCCAGCACCTGGGTAATGGCTACTATGGTGCCTGGAAATAGAACAGCAACTAAGGTGGGCCCTACAAGCCCTATGGGAATAATGAGAAGGGGAGGAGCTCACTGGGAATCAATGGAGGGGTGATGAAAAATGGTGCACATCAAAGGAAATGTTTGGCTGTGCCCCTCTCCTATGACTATGCAGGAGCAGGATCAATGGCCTATGGCAAGGGGTGGACAATTGGGTGTACTGTATAGGAGGGGTTTTGCTGGAAATGTACATATTTCTGGGGGCACAATTACACCAGCCCCAACCAAACTACACACATACACATGCTGCTATCTGGACTTCGGTACACAAATGGATCTGTAAATCTTATTGCTGTGAATAATTGCCTATTTAGCCTTTAAGCTTTTTGTGGCAAGGTCTCTCTGTCCCTGTGGGCATGTCGACACTGCAGTCAGACACCGGCGGCTGGCCTGTGCCCGCTGACTTGGGCTCACATGGCTCAGGCTGTGGGGCTGTTTAATTGTGGTGTCCATGTTCTGGCTGGGGCTGCAGCCCAAGGTCTGGCACCCTCCCACCTCGCAGGGTCCTACAGCCTGGCCCCAGCCCGAGCCCAGACATCTACACTGCAATTAAACAGCCCCTTCGCCTGAGCCCGTGAGCCTGAGTCACCTGGCATGGGCCAGCTGGGATTTTTAGTGGCAGGGTAGAGATACCCTTGGTGTCTGTTCAGCACCTGTCACAATGGGGACCCTGATCTCGGTGTCTGTGCAGAGCCCTGCGCAACAGGGGCCTGACCTCAGTCGGGGACTCTGCAACTCCCAGCATTACAGGATCCCGGATTTTGTTTAGGGCCCCTGCAGAATCTGGCAAAATGTGGGGGCAGGATCTCTGTCAGGGTCTGTGCAGTGCCCAGTACAGTGGTGGGGCGTGATCTGGGTCGGGGTCAGTGCAGGGCCAGGCCCAACGGGGACACAGATCTCAGTCGAGGTCTCTGAAGTGCCCAGCACTATGGACGCAGCGGTTTGGGTCGCAGTCGTTCGCTGCCTGCGACAAGGGGGGGCCGTGATCTCGGTCCAGGTCTCAGTTTTACCTGGCACAACAGTGGGGTCTGATCTCACCTGGGGTCTCTTCAGCGCCTGGCAGAACAGGGCCCAGATCTCAGTTGGGGTCTCTGCAGCACCCGGCAGAAAAGGGCCACGCTCAGTACGATAGGAGCCCTGATCTCAGTCACACACCTGGAGAGAAAAGCGGGAAGATTTTTGAGAATTCGATATCAGTATTTCAGAACTGAGGAGAAAATGGGGCACAAACTAAATATTTGCTTATGTGAGACAGAAGCACCAACATCTGGGAGATTTTACGTCAGCATTTAACAGTTCAAGAGAACGGAGGGGAAAATGGAGGGAATTATACAGGGATATTCAATCAACAACAGAATGAGATGGATTCTTCTTGCCCCACACTCACAGGGCCAGCAGGTGCTGGGGAGTAGCTAGACTGGGAAACCTGGGGCTGGGCCGTCTCCATGGGGGGCACTTGCTCCTCCCTCCCCTTCCTGGCCCTTCCCAGGCCCCGTTGCCAGCAGAGAGTGGCCCCCCCCAGCGCAGCCCAGAGGTGTCCCTGTCTCAGGGCCCCCCCAGCCTCTGCCCATTCACCCTCTGCCCTGCTCAGGAATCACTGGGGGGAACCATTTCCCACCCGCACAAGGACAAATCCCTGCAGGTGGAAATGGGGGGAAACCCCCCAAACCTGAGACCTGAACTGGCCATTGGTGAAGGGGAGAGAAAATGGGGCACAATCGGGGGGGGAGGAACAGGGAACTTCTCAGGGGTTGTGGGGGGTCACCCTGGGCGCTGCTCGTGGCTCTCTAGGGAGAAAGGGGGCAGGACGGGGGAGGAGGGGGGTCCCCACGGGAGGGGGCAGCGGTAAATCCGAGGGGATCTCAGCCCCCCCCTTTCTCTCCCCGCTCCTCGGGGGTCACCTGCCCCCCCCCCGGCCATGTCCGGGCTCCACAGACATTTCCCACCCGCCCCTTCCCCCCGCCCAGCCCCACGCAGGGACCCCAGTGGGGCCGGGCCCCTCCCCCCGGCACCCCCCGCGGGGCCCCAGGGTAGAGCCTGGCCGGGCCCGGGGGCGCTGGGCTCCTGCGGGGGCAGCAGCTCCGAGCCCCCCGCGAGCACTGCCCCCCCCCCCAGGGAGCAGATCCCGGTGCTGCGAGATGCCGGGTCCCCCCCGGACACTGGGACAGAGTCACCGCCCCGCCCCGCCCCCGGGGCTCGCTCCAGGGCCTGGAGGCTGCAGCTCCGCAGCGGGGCGGGCGGAGCCTGGGGCGGCCCCAGGGCGGCTCTAGCGGGGCAGGGCCCGGGCCGGGCACGGGGGGGTTAATGAAGGGCTCTCCCGCCGCGATCTGCGCATGCCCAGAGCTCCACCGGCACCAACCCTTCCCCGGCCCGGGAGAGGCTCCAATGGCCCCGCGCGAGCCAGGCAGAGCCGCAGGGGCCCGCGCGCGTTTGCAACTCGGCTTGGTCTCTCCCCCCAACGTCACTTCCGGTCCAGTGAGAGTCAGGAACTACATCTCCCAGCCTGCCCCGGGGTGCTTCCGCCCTCTCCAGCCCAGGTAAGGGAAGCCCCCAGGGCCAGCCAGACCCTCCCCACACCACTCATCCTTTCCCTCGGCCCCGCCCCTCTCCCAGCCGGTGCCCCTCAGACCCCCCCCCCCGGCCTTTTCCCGGGGAGCGGCAGAGCTGGGGGGCGGGGCTTGTGACCCCCAGGTAATAACCGCACCCCGCCCAACCCCCAGCCCTGACCCCGCCCCCGGCAGGAGCGTGTCCGCCCCACGCGTGTCCCCGGCCCTGCCCGCCCCGCGGGCTGCAGGAGCCCCCGTGCTGCGCTTCCGGCCCCAGCCATGGCCCCGCTGCCACACAAGGGGCGGGGGCAGGGCCGGAGGGGGCAGGAAGGAGCGGCTTCTCCCCAGGCCTGGCCCCGCCCCCGGGCCCCACGCAGGGGGTGGGACACGTGGGGACCCGCCTCAGCCCGGAGGGGGCAGGAGAGGGGCCGGGGCTCCCCAGGAGAAAAGCGGGGGCAGGGGCTAGTGTAGCAGCTCCCCCCCCCCCAGCCCCTGCATTGGGTGTCAGCTGGATCCCAGCTGCTGCAGCCCGCCCTGGCGAGCGCTGCAGCCCGGGGGGGCGGGGGTTGCGGGGCACAGAGAGGGTCTGGAGTGGCTGGGAGCGGGGGTGGGGGGAGGATTGCAGGGCACAGGAAGGCATTAACCCCTCTGTGCCTGGCCGGGGGGGCTTCTCCGGCTGCAGTGGCACCAGCTCAGGTAGGGGTTATTGGAGGGGTTGCTGGTGGGTTCCTGCTGGAGGGGGAGGGGCAGGAAATACTGAAGAGGTGGCAACTTCTGGGGAGTTAGGGCTGGAGGGGGCAGGGAATACCCTGGGTGAGGCTAGGGAGGGGGACAGTGTGTGACAAACCTGCTGGGACTTGTTTAATTGGGGCCTAGATCCTCAGAACAAACACTTGGGTGTTGGGGGAGAAAATTCCCTAATTTCTGAAACAGGAAACAGACATAGCAACTCCCTGGGCAGGGCTGGGAAAACTGACCAGATTTCCAGGGCTGAATCCTCAGCCTGCTAGTCAGAGTCTGGTATGACATGGAAAGGGGGCACCCACAGGGAGGCGTAGGGAAGATGTTCCAGCCCCTCACATCCAGCTGCTGGCAGTGGGGAGGGTGTTGGGTTCCCCACCATGGGGTTGTATCAGCCTCTGGCTAGTAGGTGTGTGATGGATCTGCTGGGAGAGACAAGGGGTCCCTCTTTGTTCTCTCACCGTGATGCCCCCTAGCTGCTCTCAGGACTGGGGGCACAAATTTTCTAAACTGAACCAAAAGTTCCTGCAGTTTTCAAAAGAGGAGAAAAGCAAAATCTGTGATTTCACACTCACAGTGTCTGATAAGTGGACAGAAAGTTATCACAGTGACAGGGCCGGTGACTGGGGAATGCCGGGCAGTGCTTGGAGCCAGGACTCTGACACGAGTTGATCAGAGAGAAGGATCATGGTTAGCAGAAGTTCCCACAGCCAGGGGCCCAACAGCTATTCCCTGGGAGCAGCCCCCAGAGTCCCCGGCCAGGGACCCCAGATACCCCTCAAAGCCCCACCGGCCAGGGAATCCCCACCAGACCATGACTGTCAGGTTGGGAATCCCAAAGGATTCCCCCCACCAAGAGCCCCCAGCAGCCAGAGACCCCCCAAAAGGGACCCCCACTGGGAACTCAGTTCCTCACTGCCTGCCTAGGACCCGCCCCGCACACCACCACCAAGCAGGATCTGCCCTGCCATTTGTCTGGGACCCCTCCTCCACCCAGCGGGACCCCCTGATGCTTTTCAGTGGGACCCCTCTCTCTGCTTCCCTGGCATCCCCTGACCTAGTGCCAGGGATCCCCTCCCCCAGTTCTGTGCACTGGGCACGGCAGCGATGCCAGGAGCCAGCCGGGGAAGCCCAGACAGAGCCCCTGGCACAGCACCAGGCTCCCTCTAACCCCCTGTCCCGCCTCCCCAAGAGACGCCCACCCCGGCTGTTCTGCAGCCAACGGCCCCCAGCGATACCCACTTCCAGGACCCACAGCCTCAGGGCCGGGCACATCACAACCACCCCCTGAAACCCCAAATCTCCAGAACCCACCAACCTGACTAGGGTACCCCCTGCAATCTCCCCCCACAAACACCTCCCCCCACCCCGCACAACACTGTTACCTCCGAGTGTCTGCTAAGTGGATAGAGAGTTATCACCGCCCCCTGCTGGCCAGTCACACAGGCAGAGGGAGCCCTGGGGGATGTCTCTTGAACAGGAGAATGGAAGATCTGGAGGGCAAGAAAGGTAAGAAAAGTCCATGGCCTGTCACTAGCAAATAATGGCCACCCTGGATCCACCCCAGAAATGGCTGCATCTTAGCACAGGGGGAATCAACCCCTCACAGAGGCCATTTGCTGTGGGGTTTGGGATACTTCTGGACCCACACTGCACTCAGAGTGACCTCCTCATCCCCTGCCAGCTGGAGATAAAAAAAAAAAAAAGGGTCCAGCAAACTGTCCCGTTACCAGCTGGGAACCACTGAGCCCCAAACAGGGGGAGGCCTCTGGCTTTGATGTGTATTAAAGATGTGGCTGGTCTCTTTCATCAGCAAACATTTTAACACAGATAAAGGGGGGAAGAAATGGTTCTCAAAGGAGAGGGGAAAGATCAGCACTGGGAAATTTAACCCCCTGCAACCTCCAGGATGGACAGTGATTCAGGGCAACAGGTTTCCTCCAAGAAAGGAGAAGTTGCTGGGATTGAGAGACATGGGGAACAGCCCCAAACATGAAAGGAATTTTAACTGATATTTGATAATAACGTAGAAGTGAAAGAGAAAGGGGGGAAATCTGAGAGATTTTGGCTCTATTTTTGCAAATAATAGAGAGGAAAGTGGAAAATCAAAGGGATTTTATATCAGTTTATATCTGATATGCAGTAAAATGTCAGTGTTTCACATCAGTATTTGTTAAATGAAGAGAGAGGAAATGGGCAACATTTCCAAACATTTTATATCCAGGTTCAAGAAACTGAGAAAAGGGGTAAATCTGAGATTTTCTTGGTATTTTATAATTGGGGGGGGGGGGAAATCTCAGGGCATATTCAATTAGAAACAAACAACTAGAGAGAAGTGGAGCAAACGTTTAGGGTATTTTATATCAACTTTTGAGATTTGCAGAAAAAACGTGTCACCAACTATGCAACTGGAGGTGGAGAATCAGACTCCTGGAGAGACCAGGGGGAAATGGGGGAGGCGGGAGAGCGGCTCATTGGAGGGGAAAGGGGCGAATCTCCCCGGATTTTACAGCCCGGGTGAGACACTGAGCGAGAAAAGGGGCAGAACTGGAGAGAATTTGTATCGGGGGCGAGAGGCAAGTGGCACCAACAGGGACAGGAGCCAATTAACCCCCCTCCCCCCTTCGCCCCCCCGCTCCCCCCGCGTCCCACTGACCTCCCCCCCCCAGCTCCAGCTTCTCCCCCCGCACCCGACACCCTCCTCCCCCCAGGGACCCCCCCGCCAGCCCAGCTGGGGGCGGATCCTGCTGCGGCTCCGCTGGGGCCGAGGCGGCTCCGAGGCTTCTCCCGGGTTCCCCGGGGCAGAGTCACGTGCCCGCCCCCCTCCCCCGGGGTCTCTCACTCACCGGGGCTGGGGCGGGCAGAGAGGCTCCAACGGCCCCGCGCGAGCCAGGCAGAGCCGCAGGGGCCCGCGCGCGTTTGCAACTCGGCTTGGTCTCTCCCCCCAACGTCACTTCCGCTCCGGGGAGAGTCAGGAACTACATCTCCCAGCCTGCCCCGGGGCCGCTTCCGCTCTCTCCGCAGCCCAGGGAAGGGAGGGTTCCAGCAGCTGTTACTGCTCATGCTCCGTGCGAGCCCCGCTGGGGGGCGGGAGAACAAAGCTGCTGCTGCCGCCTCCGCGTGAGCCGGGCCCGGGCTGAGCCGCTGCTGCTCCCCGGGGGGGGGTCTGTGCGGGGGGGCCCGGCCGGGGGGGGGTTTCTCCAGCTGGGCCCCGCCCCCCGGGCAGCCCCGGGCTCTGCCCGCCCCAGCCCCGCCCGGAGCCCCCGGGGAGTGAGAGACCCCGGGGGGGGGGCGCTGGGGGGGCGGGCACGTGACTCTGCCCCGGGGAACCCGGGAGAAGCCTCGGAGCCGCCTGGGCCCCAGCGGAGCCGCAGCAGGATCCGCCCCCCGCTGGGATGGGGGGGCGGAGCTTTCTCCAGCTGGGCCCCGCCCAGGGCTCTGCGGAGGCTCCCGGTGACCGAGCCCGGGGGGCGGGGCAGGTCCCGGCTCTGCGCGGTGCCCCCCCCCATCGCTGCCCCCCCCGGGGGCCCGGAGCTGCTGCAGCGCTGAGGCCGGGAGGATCCTTCCCGCAGCGAGTCTGAGCCGCCCCCCCCGGGCTCTGCTGTGCCCGGTACCGGGGGGGTGAAGCGGGTCCCCCCGCCCGGTGCCCCCTTCCCCGCACGGGCGGAGCGGGGCAGCCGCGGGGAGAGAGCCCCCGGGAACGGGGCGGTGACCCCGGCTCCCAGCCCGGGGCAGGGCGCTAGGGAAGGGGAGGGGATGGGAGGGGGGGGAGGGGGAATTAGAGGGGGGGGCAGGTTCCCAGATCTCTGCCCCCCCCCGCACACTCACTGCAGCGTCCCTGCCCAGGGTCACTTCCCTGTGAGCAAGGTGAGGAGCAGAGAGAGGAAGAACCAGCCCCGGACTCTCCCTGTTCCCCCTGCGGCAGGAGTGCGCTGCCCTGGGGGCAGGGGCAGGGGGACCCCCCCCCAAGGGGGCTCCTTTGGGTCTGGTCTGGTCCAGGGTTTGATTCACACCCTGCTGCTGGGAGGGCTTCAAAATGTCTTGGTTGGTTCCTGCTGCTGGGGGGAGCACAAGGGGGACAGGAGGGGCCGGGGGCCAGGTCTGTGCTGCACTGTGGGGACTGAGCATGTTCCCAGCCTGGCAGAATCTACAATCTCTGTCTGCAGGGAAAGGGCCTGGGGGAATCGTGATGTGAAATGAACTGAAGCCTGTTCTGAAACCTCCACAACTGCCCTTCTCGCCCTGCCAGGCTGCAGAATGACGCCCACCTCTCGCTCCAGCTCGTCCCAGCCTCCCATGGGACAGGAGAAATGGCTGCAGTGGAGCCAGCTCAGGTAGGGGTTATTGGATGGTTTCTGGTGGGTTCCTGCTGGAGGGGGAGGGGCAGGAAATACTGAAGAGGTGGCAACTTCTGGGGAGTTAGGTCTGGAGGGGGGCAGGGAATACCCTGGGTGAGGATAGGGAGGGGGACAGAGTGTGACAAACCTGCCGGGACTTGTTAACATGGGGCTAGATCCTCAGAACAAATTCTTGGATGTTGGGGAAGAAAATTCCATAATTTGTGAAACAGGAAACAGACAAACCAACCCCCTGGGCAGGGCTGGGAAAATGGACCAGACTTCCAGTGCTGAACCCTCAGCCTGCTAGCCAGGGGCTGGTGTGACATGGAAAGGGGGCACCCAGCAGGGAGGTGTAGGGAAGATGCCCCGGCCACATCCTGCTGCTGGCAGTGGGGAGGGTGTTGGGGTTACTACCATAGAGCTGTTCCTGGACCCTACTGGGGGCTCCATCTCCTGTATCAGCCTCTGGCTAGTAGGTCTGTGGTGGATCTACTGGGAGAGACAAGGGGCTCTCACTTCGTCCCCTCACCCAGATGTCTCCTGGCTGCTCTCAGCAGTATGGGGATAGGACTCTGCTGACTCTCTCAGAGCTTCCATTTGATTGGCTCCTTTTGCCATGAATAGTGGGGCTGTGAGTGGGGCAGCAGGTACTGAGCGTTGGACTCTTGCTCTTTCAGGGGCCGGTGACCTTCGAGGAGGTGGCTTTGTATTTCACCAGGGGAGAGTGGGCTCTGCTGGACCCCACTCAGAGAGCCCTCTACTGGCAGGACATGCAGGAGAACTGTGAGAATGTGACCTCGCTGGGTAAGGGTTCCTGTCCCCTCAGTTTTTAGAAGGAGAAATGCAGAGTTAAGGTTCATGCCACTCCCCCAATGCCACCTCTGCTCTGCCCTGTTTCAGCATCACCCCGACGTGCCAGAGACACCCACACTAGCCCTCTCCCCTCCCCTGTTACAGAGCGCTCTGGGAACAGAGCAGTACAGCAGAATGTCTAACATGTTCTTCTCTTTGCTAAGATAATATTCGGGTTCAACTCCATCATAGCAAACAGCAGCTTCCTCTCCCTGGCTGCTCTCCAGTACTGAACCTCCTGCACACAGGCCAGCTGAGACTTGCACAGTGTTACCACCCAATTGCCCTCAACCTGAGTTTTCCTTTTGAGTCACTGCCTTCACTTACCCCTCACTAAGCCCCACAGATCACTCGAACATACGCCACCAGGGTGCTGACAATCCCCATGGCAAGAACATGCCCTTGGGCACCTTTGCTGACAAAGCCTACAACACTCAGCACGGAAATGAGGCAGAATTGCCCCCCAAGTTTCACATGCACCTCTCTGCATAGCACAGGCACAGCTCTGCCCAGCTGCTGCAACCCATCCCTCCGTCAGCCAGTCACAGCTACAGCTGGCCCAGTGCACACAGCTGGAGGCATGCGGATAGATGCTGGGATTCCCACCTGTGAACACAGCACAGACAATGTCTTAGTCTTAGTCTTTCCTCGGATCGATTATAGGTTCATAGCTTTGAAGGCCAGATGTGACTATTAGGTCGTCTACTCTGACGTCCTTTATACCACAGACCATAGAATTCATCCCGTTACTGCTGCATTGAGCTGAACACCTGAGTCCCTGTGGCAGTTGGTTAACCTTTGCACGGCCCACACAGAACCATTCTCTCTGGTTCTGGCCAGCTACAGGGTTAAGGGTTGGGGGAAAGTTTACATTAACTTTTCATTTCCTGGTCTGCAGAGGTTTAAGTTTACTCACCGTCCATATGGTGCAAGGCAGGAGACAGCATTGGGCAACCTTAACGCTGCATTAATGTAGCTTATGAGCATTTAGTTTCCTGTTTTAAAAAATGGATGCTTTTGCCGCTATAGCTGTGTCTGTAATTGAGCTTTGGCCAGCAGAGCCATGTTGGATGGTGTGCGTGTGTGCACTTTTTCACAGCCTTAAACAATAGAGCTGGACTGGCAAAGCTTTTAAGAGCTACCTAAGACCTACCTAACTAGTTCCTCGACAGACACCTGACAGGCCCCTTTGGGTGAACGAATATGCGTGTACCTGGTCTGTGGGATCCCAGTAAAACATTAGGCACCCTGTGCCCTCTGCCAGGTGGCATCAAGAGGTCCATGATGAGTCGCATCCTTCTCCTCCAGTCGCTGCATTAGAGTGTCTTTAGAATGAGCCGGCTGACCCCCGTTCCAGCCTTCTGTTTGGGTTCCACGGGGCTCTGTCCTTGGGCCTCTTCTTTTCTTCCTCTGCACCTTATTTCTGGGGAATCTCATCCGCACACACACATTCAGCTACCATCTCTGTGCTCCTAACTCCCAGTTCTGCCTCTCTGCTCCTGGCCTGTCTCCTTCTGTCGCAACTGAAATCTCAGCCCCTCTCTCTCTCTCATCTCCTCACTGATGTCCAGCCATCAGCTAAAGATCAACAGCTGAAGCAAAGCTCTTAATATTTCCCCCAAGCCCTCCCCCCACCTTCTTTCTCTACCGCCGCAGACAGCACCATTGTGCTGCCTGTCACTCAGGCCCATAACTGTGCAATACCTTTGTCACGGAGCTCCCTCTGGGGCCTCCTATCCAGGCTGTGCCTACACCTGGCATTTTCTTTTTGCATAACATCCTTAACAATTGGCCTTTCCTATCCATCCGCGCAGCTAGAGCTCTTAGTCATCCTCTCCTGTCTCAGTTACTCCAACATCCTTTTCTCTGACCTCACCTTGCGCATCTCCATTCAGAAGGAAAAAGCGCCCTCCTGGTCCTCGAACATGACTTATGAGGGAAGGTTGAAAGAACTGGGCATGTTTAATTTTGAGAAAAGAGTGAGTGGGGAACTGAGAACAGTCTTCAAATATGTCAAGGGTTGTTATAAGAGAGCAGTGATTAATTGTTCGTCACGTCCACTGAAGGTAGGAGGAGAAGTAATTGGCTTGATCTGCTGCAAGGGAGGTTGAGGGTGGGTAATACCAAAACCTTTCCAGCGATAAGGATAGGGAAGTGCTGGAATGGATTACAAAGAGAGGTTGTGGAATTCTTGTCCCAGGAGGGTTTTAAGAACAGGTCAGACAAACTTCTGGCATATTTACACCTGCTCCTGCCGCAGGGCGATGGGAATGGAGTAGATGACTTCTTGAGGTCCCTTCCAGCCTATATTAGAAGATTTTAGGATTCATTGCCTTAGCCCTTCGCTTTGATCACGTCTCCTGGTGGAGAATTCGGACCATTTTTGTGGATCGGCTGCGGGAACAAATTTTGTTCCTAGAGCCCTGAAAATCTGCAGATATCCATGGGCCATTTTTGCGGATCGCAGATCGGATGCGGATATAAATTTTGTATCCATGCAGGGCTCTACCTGTCTTACTTCTGTCTATACCTACAACTTAAATCTATTTCGTACACAGTGACTACATCTGAAATAACATATGAGATCACCATAACAATGATCAATGAATGATAAAACGAACTAATTGGCTCCATGAACCACGGAGACTCTTCCTTTTCCATCCCCACCTGCAAGAGCCGCCGTCTCTCTTCTCTGCATGTTCTTTGGATCTTCAAATTTGTCCCTCCTGAAGTCACATGGCCTGATTCTTCTTTTTCACATTCTCCTTTGGGAGAAGAATTGGTCTGTGGCTCTTGAACTGCATCATCTAATTTGCCAGCTTTCTCCACACACAGTGTTTTTTATGCTCCCTCCCTTTATACCTGACTCAGTAGGTTCCCTAATGCCGCAGGATGTGCTTTCCTGACATCTAATGCTGCTGAGATCCTGCCTTCAGTGATATCCCTGCCCTTCCTGGGGGAGGGATAGCTCAGTGCATTGGCCTGCTAAACCCAAGGTTGTGAGTTTAATCCTTGAGGGGGCCACTTAGGGATCTGGGCAAAAATTGGTCCTACTAGTGAAAGCAGGGGTCTGGACTCAATGACCTTTCAAGGTCCCTTCCAGTTCTAGGAGATTGGTATATCTCCAATTATTAGTATTTTTTTTCCAGGTCCATACTCCACTGAACCCCCCAGCCCATGCTTCGTGTTCCCAGCTTCCCCTGGACTCTTTCTTTGGCTCTGGACCTGTCTGTCAGCAAGAAGCAGTGCCAGGGAGACTTGCCCTCTGTCTGGAGTCGTCACTTTCTGGGAAATGCAGTTCCAGTCTCTGTTTTTTAGGAGCCTCTTTGATAATGAGTGTTTGGCTGTGTGTGTTCCCGGCAAAGATGGGGATAGTTAAATCCCTCCTAAGCAGAGTGTTCTGCACCTTTGAGCACCTGGGGAGCTGGCCCTGCGATTTTATTGTTTAAAATGGACTGGGGTTAATCTAATAGAATGTTTTTTATGGTGATAAATGGCCTATGAATTCCCCTGATCTCCTTTGTTTTCTTTCCCTTGAGCAGGGTTTCCAGTTTCCCAACCCTCTGTGATCTTCCAGCTGGAACGAGGGGAAGAGCCGTGGGTCCTGGATCTCCCTGGTTCAGTGGAAAGCGAGATCCTGGGAAGTCCCTGCACAGGTGAGGAAACATTAAACCAACCCAGAAACTGTAAGTGCCTGAGAGAACCCGCTGGGATTCCCCACACAGACTCTGTGAGCTCAGGACAGTCCCCAGCAGATCTCACTCCTGGCTTCCTACAGATGATGATTGACACCTTGGCTGGAGCTCCCTCCCTTTCTACTGAGTGTTTGGATGGGATGTGGGCAGGGCCGGCCTTGGGGAAATGGCACCCTGGGCAAACTTGTATTTTGGTGCCCCTGGCTCCCATGGGCTCCCTAGGCAACCCACGTTCCCTTCCCCCCAACCTCTGCACTGTGTCCCTTTGCCCCAAATGCCTGCTCCCCCTCCTGCACCCCTAATCCCTACACCCCTTCATTCCTAACCTCTGCCCCCCGTGTGCACCCCAACACCTGCCCCCTCCTGAGCCCCTAACCCCTGCACTGTGCCCCCTTCACCCCAGCCCTTGCACTCCACTCCTGTGCCGCAATCATTAATGATCTGGAGGATGGCGTGGACTGCACTCTCAGCAAGTTTGCAGATGACACTAAACTGGGAGGAGTGGTTGATATGCTGGAGGGTAGGGATAGGATACAGAGGGACCTAGACAAATTAGAGGATTGGGCCAAAAGAAACCTGATGAGGTTCAACAAGGACAAGAGCAGAGTCCTGCACTTAGGACAGAAGAATCCCATTCACTGTTACAGACAGTCACTCACTGAAAGGACCTAGGGGTTACAGTGGATGAGAAGCTGGATATGAGTCAACAGTGTGCCCATGTTGCCAAGAAGGCTAACGGCATTTTGGGCTGTATAAATAGGGGCATTGCCAGCAGATCGAGAGACGTGATCGTTCCCCTCTATT